>NW_009258539.1:4297788-4389048 GCF_000687185.1 Egretta garzetta | reverse complement strand
CTGGAACGGGCTGCCCAGGGAGGTTGTGGAGTCTCCTTCTCTGGAGATATTCAAAACCCGCCTGGACGAAGTCCTGTGTAGAATGCTCTAGGAGAGCCTGCTTTAGCAGAGGGGGTTGGACTAGATGATCTCCCGAGGTCCCTTCCAACCCTTGCGATTCTGTGAAAAAATAGTCTTGCATTTCTTTTTCCTAATATCTTGATCCATGCATCAGGTTAGTTCTCACCTCAACAGAATATATCAGTAAGGGATTACAACATCTGCTACTATTTGGTGTTAGAAATACGACCTCAAAATATTATTTCTCTGCCAACGGATAGAGTCTTTATGTATAATACATGTTTTTCATTAGGCCTTATCAAGCTAATCAACAGCTAATTTAGGGCTACTCAGAAACAGTTGACAGCTGTACTGCTGTCCAAAAAATAAAATAATTCTCAGTATTAGCCTATTAACTAGTTCTTTATGGTTTGCTCTCGTTACTATAAAAATCGTTAGTTGTTTGTGACTTTTATAAAGCTACCATTCTGTTTTGGCATCATTATTATGGATTTGGGATCTTTTCTGATATAAGACTAGTATATCACTTTTTTTCCTCTTTTCAGAATTAGCAAGAAACACTTTGTAAAGATATCTGGTATCAACCTTCCCACATTCTCTCACAACATTTAATTTTTAGTAGATTTCAGATTAATTGGAAGAACATTAATATAGTCTATAACGTATGTCATGGAAGATAAATCTTAAGTATGAAAAAGGCAAAAATTAGTTGCCTGAAATTATGATGAAGGTTCAATTAGAATTTTAACTCATAATCAAGAAACAGTTTCAGAAATGTTCAAGGTCTACAATATCTAAAAAATCTAAGTATTTTGTTTTTTAAATTAGATTATTTTGAGTATTTTTCTATTTTTTCTGCCTTGTGCATTTTTTTTTTTTGGTACATTCTCTGTGAGTGATTTGCAATTGCTATAGAATTATTTAAAATTAATGTATTGTTGGTCTATTCTGGAAAATTTAGTTGCACTTTATTGATTCAATGACTTCTGGCACTGGTAGAAAGGAATACTTTTATGGAGTATGTGTTGTTCTCAGAAACAAGACTGAGGCATAAATATCCTGAGAAGACAATATCCTGACAAGAGAAAAGGTCTTCCACACATGGTAATTTCATAAGATAAATAGTTATACAAGACAATAATTTAAAAATCTATTTCCTATTATCTATTGAATAATTTTTATTTTTTTTTCCAAATATTATATGTGTTTTCATTGAAGATATATAGGGACCTGCTGTTAGTGTCACTTCCTAAATAGTCATGATTAATATAAAAAAAACAGTATCTAAGGCTGCTGCAAAGAAGGGTGTCTTGTTAAATTCTGAGACAAGGACAGGATGCCATAGCATCTAAATGGTTATACTTACTGGCACTGTAATTTAACTCTACCTTACAAAATTCAGATTGTATTACCTTAATGTGACTATTGGAAAAGACAACATAGAACTTTAGTATCATGAGAGCAAAGGTTGAAGTTATAAATGAAATAATAAATTACTCCTTAGCTTACAAAAGATAAATCATGCCACTGCTGTTGTTTCCTGCCGTTTGCTGTGCGCTCAGAAAACTAAAACCAAAGAAACAAATTTCACTTGGTATAAGATGGTGTGACCCCCATATATCAGTTGGAAACATAACCAATTACCATGTTCTAAAAATAATTTGTACAGAAAAGAAACTTACTTCTGTTAAAGAACCATGCTAGAACTAGGCATTACTTAAAAAATTAGTCAGTAGAAGATGAGTGTTTCAATGAGTTTGTGAAAAGAGTAAACATTTGCATTCATCTGAGGTTTCTAATACAACTGAAAGAGTACACTAGGATGATCACAGCATTTTTGCTTATACTTTTTCAGTGAAATATTGCCTGTTATCTTATAGTAAGTATAGTATGAACACAGTCAAATACAGGAAAACATGCTAAACTGACAATGTGAAACATCAAGGTTTTAAAAAACTGTAGAAAAACTGGAGTCCTAAAGCTATTTGAGTGTTTATCATCACAATGAAATTCTGTCAAACTGGCACATACTTTGCTGTAAAACAAACTGAAAAATATTTTTATTTCTAATTAAAAGGAACTCACTATAAAGTTAATTACAAATTATCATGACATGAATCAGGACTTCCAGGAAATGTATTTCACACAAAAGAATTCAACACGAATGTTTCTACTAATTTCTATGAGATTTAGAGTAAGCTCTCTGCTAGTAACTGCAGGGGTAAGGAAAGTTGTTTTGTTCTTCCATCTATCATGGTGATAGTTGACTTTGCATTTACTTAAATAATAATTTCCATGTTATTGCAACCCTTTGATTTCCTAAAACCAATATTCATAAATTAACATAGTGTAGTATATTTGTTTCTGTAACCTTTCAAACATGGAATACTCACATTCGCTTAGATACACTCCCTTAAAAGCAAGACAGAGCTCCAATAATAATTCCAAAACTGTCCTAAAACATCATGATCAATAATATATCTCATAAACACAGCTTCATCCATGTCTCAAGGGCAGGCTTACACTGACAATTTTACCCCTTACAGACATAAACTGCTAGAAGCAAAATGCTAAAGGCCATATGGTCTTCCTTCATCTTCTCCCCAGCATTCATGTGCAGTCCAAATGCACCTCACAAAACTGCAGAAGCTAGAGGGATCATCTCGGAGTTCAAACAAAAACACTGAAACAGTGACACAGTAAGACTGGCAGCACAAACAAAAGATTTAAAAGAAAAAGAAAGGTATGTGATTCCAGACGGCAGTCAGGCTTATCATCACCCTGAGTTGCTGTTCATCATACTGTAAGAGGATGACTACCCCAGGCAAACGCCAGCTGGAGCGTAATCATACTTTATAATTCTCTAGTGCCTTTATCTGATGACCTCAAAATACTTGACAAACAGTAATTTATTTCACCTCAGAATACTTTATGCTGCTGGCTAAATATCACTGTAGTCTAAATAAGGGATAAATGAGTGGCAGTGCTGGTGGTCCAAGCTTTCAGCTAACAGTAAGTCCCTCTCCTTGCCATGCACCAGTGGTAGAAAATGCATATGGAGGGATTCGAAAGGTTTCTCAAGAGCTTGGTCTACTATATCAGAAAGAGCTTGGGCAAAGCCGGAGTCTGTGAAAAGCGCAACACCAAATATCCCCAGTTTTTATCATCTGTGTGAGCAACTTTGTTCCAGTACCCGCTGCTAACAGCTTTCTTTTTTGTACACAGCATCATGAGAAACAGAATCTTTCTTACTATACCAGGGCCAGGCTTACTATTTTTTAAAAAAGTACTGTACATGGGAGAATTTGGACACCTTACCAGGTTATAATGTGTCTCAGTTTCTTACACTTTAGATGTTGAGACAAAACAGAGATGGCATGAAGATTACGGAATTATATTTTTTACTATGTTTCTCTCTGATTATTATTTTTTTAAACTTTCTCTCTCTCTTCAGCAACCTAAAATCAAAACTAGTGACTGGCTGACAGTGGAAATAATATGTCTGTACAAATCTGCAAAGTGACAGCTGTTGACCAATATTTCTAAACAAGAAAAACACAAAAGTTACCAAGACTTGGATTGCAGGACAAAATCAGTGCAGCTTAAGCCCACAGGAAGTATTTTTTTTTTCTTCTAGACACTGCTGACATGTTTAGATTCATTATCTCTTCCTATTATACAACACAATAATTATTTGGACATTAAGTTAATTTTTTTCAGAACAATTATAATCATTTTAAGAACAGTTTCTGAGATAAGGGATATTTCTAAACATATGTGTGGTGTAAAAAAGGATATTCTAGCAAATTTTAATCTATGGTCTTTTGGGGTAGCATATCAAATGAAACTTTTAATGTCAAATTTTCAGCGTTGTCTGAAGACCCAATTCTGTAAAATTCTGATGAATGGACAATTTCAATGATTGGAACTAGCCATATATATAAATTTTTTCAGTAATAGTTTAAAATTAATAGTTTATATTCTTAGAAGAATTGTCAAAGACTATTATGTTGTAATTCAATAAATGCTTGAAACTATGACTTTTTATTTAAGGCAAACTTATTTGTTAACTCTTAAATTACTCATACTGAACAAAAAAGTATAACCCATAAATCACAGAAATTTCTGTATCAATGCCAGTATCATCTGATATATCATCTAATTAAAAAAATTAAAAGAGGCAGTATACACCTAAGTATTTTATTGCACAATACCAAAAATTTTAAACATCAGATATCTAGTACAGAGTATAAATAAATTGCTGGATCACTAGCCTCTGTTGTGTTACTAACATGAGCCATGCCTGAATTAACAAAATTGTTTTGGCTACATTTTGCATCACAGTACAATTCCTAGATTACAAACACCACAAATAATATGTAAGGAGAAAGGTAATAATATCATATGATATTGTAGGAGATCGCAGCTTTATTTATTATCATTTTAATGTTTTCTATACTTTGCTTGATTGTCCTGCCTTGCTGCATAATGTCTTATAAGAAGACTTATAAAAAAGACTTGACATTGGATTTAAAGCTACTAACCATTGTAGCTGTGCTCCTTAGACATAAAGAGAGAACTGCTCCTTGAACTAGTAAGTCCTCTGCAATTATAAAGGATTTTAGTCTGATGCACCCACCACAGATTCAGATTGTTTAATCAACAGTACAGGGACAAAACAGGAAATGCCTAGTACTATCTCAGGGCGTAGGTATGTCATTTATAATGACATATAAATATGTATTTGATATTATGTCAGGTTTTGGTCTAATGCAAGTGATAGTTGGTCAGAATATTTTCAATTTTACAAAAATGCTCATAAATTAAATTACAATTCCTTATAAACATTCTACGCTTAGTCACAAGAAAGTATCGTTTGAGACTTTAAAAGGTATTTCCACAAAATGACAACTAGGAAACAATCACCAACAGTAAGCCAAATACTAATGGATGCCATCAGAAATAACAATTTTTAAAAGTTACTTACGCCTGTCGGTCCCTGTACATCTTGTTAACTTTCTCCCATTGGAAATTAAGCTGAGTCAGCTTTTCTTGTATATTTGCCGCTTCCCTTGGTGTAGCACTTTGCAAAGCCGGTATCTTCTTGTTGTGAATAATGTCTATATGACCCAGCAGTCTTCCTAGGCTATCCTTAATACTCTGTAATATCAAGATTTTAGAAAAGAAAAAAAAAAAAAACACATTGTTTTTACAAATAAAAAAAATGTTCATACTCAACAGAAAGAAGGGCAAAATGCAAATAGAATAGAATAGAATAGAATAGAATAGAATAGAACAGAATAGAATAGAATAGACTATTTCAGTGGAAAAGGACCTACAATGATCATCTAGTCCAACTGCCTGACTGGTTCAGGGCTGACCAAGTTAAAGCATGTTGTTGAGGGCATGATCCAAATTCCTTTTAAACACTGACAGGCTTGTGGCATTGACCACCTCTTGAGGAAGCCTGTTCCAGTGTTTGACCACGCTCTTTGTAAAGAAAGGCTTCCTGATCATAGAATCATAGAATGGTTTGGGTTGGAATGGACCTTAAAGATCATCTAGTACACATCCATTGTACCTCTCCTGTACAGCTTTGAACCACTCCCATATGTTCTTATCACAGGATACCAGGGAGAAGAGTTCAGCACCTCCCTCTCCATGACCCCTCCTCAGGAAGCTGTAGATAGAAATGAGGTCATCCCTCAGCCTCCTTTTCTCCAAACTAGACAAGCCCGACATTTACCATACTTCAAGTAGTCAGTTCATTGCTGTTTCAGAGAAAGACAAAATACTTCACAGCACACCTACCTAACTGGACAATGCCATGTGTTGGAAGACCAAAAGGAAGAAAAACTGAATTTACCCTGGACGTTTAACATCCTTAAAATGTGTGAAAGCATTGAAAACTCCATATGTTGTCAATGACCATTAATTATCCATTTATCAATCCATTCAGTTCCATGACTGGATTATACCAGTTTTCTTTTTGCTCTATAAAGCAATACCTAAATGTGCTGTTTATTTCTTTCTGTGAACTAGCTAAGTATTCAACCTCTCTCTTTCTACTAAATCTTTTAGAATAATTTCAATGACTGAATTTGTTAGAAAACCCAATGCTGAGGAAAGATATTGTCAAAAACTGTGTGCTGACTTAAGGATAAAAGCATTAACAGTAGTAATAAAAAGTAATTATCAGAGACTGTGTCCCTGTGAATCAAGACTGATGTAATGAAATGCTCAAGCAGAGCACTTCCTGTCACATTTCAGTCCACCATCCAAACAGGCATAACTTGGTACTTCTGTGATTTCCTTGTCCTTTACCAGAAAGACAACACAAATATTTTTTGAATCAACCAAAAACCATGGATTACATATGCTTACCTTTCGGCTCCATGTTATGAATATCAAAAACATAGAAATAAATGCAGGTTTTGGAGGAAAAACATGTCTTTTACGCAACTAACTTATACAGCTGTCATTTCTTTACAGTCCTGGTGACATACATCATATGTAGCATTACCAGAGAGGAAACACAAGAAAAACAAATGTTTCTGAAATGCACTTAATTATTAATTCTTTACATTTTCATTTCCAATTCTTGTAGGTGGCCTCATCCAGCCTCAGAGTGACAAGGCACATGATACTTGTGATGTCCCAGGGATTTTATTTTTCTCTCTGTGGTATTTGTGCTTGGAAGGAAAATGCTCTCTCTTCCAGACTAGTCAAGACATCAACATAAACCAAGAACATGTCACAGTTGCAGATTTTCTGCAGCCAGACAAAAAGCCTTTTCTCAGTGCAATGAAGTCCATTCTTTTGAAAAAGATATGGCCATACTTCCTTACATGGTGAACTTTGCACTGTACCTCTTACTGCCTGAATAAAATGCAGCCAGGCATGAAAGAATTCAAATGTTTTGGATTGATGACTGCATCAGTTTGGTTTTAGTCTAAAGTTAGGCCTTCTTTCCACAAAGTTTTTAAAGTTAATAATTTCTCCTTTTCTCTAATGAAAGATCAACAACTATCAGATTTTGGGCATTCAAAACAATACCTTGGATGGTGCAAACGAAGATCACAAAAATTTGTACCAAACTAGACAAAGGATCCAATATACCACTGAGCCACTAAAAGCCTCAGATAATTCTTGAGATAGGTATATTCAAATAGCAGTGTAAAAATAAGTGTCTCCCTACTCCGTTCAGTGTCATAATGTTTAGCCATTATTTACATTTCTGCTTTTTAATGAAATCTTAATACAGGCATGCACATGTCTCACTGAAAATGCTGCACAGCGAAAGGAATATTCTCTGGATACAAATCTACAGCCATATTCAGCTTCTACCACAGAATCACAGGATAGTTTGGGTTGGAAGGGACCTTCAAAGACCATCTTGTCCAAACCCCTTCCATGGGCAGCTACATCTTTCACTAGATCAGGTTGCTCGAAGTCCCACCCAGCCTGACCCTGAACACTTCCAATGATGGAGCATCTACAACTTCTGTGGGCAACCTTTCTCCAACCATTTCTTCAAACTCCCTAAATTTCCAATAGCACTACCTAAAATTCTTCTACTGTGTTTCCATTCCTTATTTTTTCTGAAATACATAAGCGTCCAAGTGGATACTGACAACTTGTAACTGAGAACTTATCAGACCAACTGACCAAAGACTCACAGTCTCATTTAACACAAAAACATTCTTCAGTTGCTCCACACAACTCCGCAGCAATTTTGTTCCAGAGATAAGGGAGAATGCTGATTTCACAGAGTTATGAGAAGTACAAATTGCTGGTTTGTGTGTGAGAAGCTCTTTCACAATACCAACACTTCTGAAAGGCGGTATCAAAGCACGTTGCATTATTTTGCAGTAAGCAGAGAATAATGAGTGGTAGAAAGCCAAACAAATAAAGAAACAAAAAATTAAAATTTTCCTCTAACGCTCCATCAGTCTGGTTAGCTAGTCTGTAGCTAGAATCTGATGGTTCTATTTTACCATGCATAAAAAAATCAGGTTTGCCTTTCCTTCATTTGTGAAGAGCATGCATCAAATTTGAAGTCATACAGGAAAGATTTTGAAGGCTATAATGTACCAGAAATAGAACAAAAAAGACCATTAGCATGAGTGGTCTCTTCCTCAATCTGCTGCCATTCTTGTCATGGCAAATGAATCTATCCAAAGAGTCCCTCAAAGTTCTCTTACATGGATTCAGATAGACATGGGAAGTCAGCACTGAACATCTGTGTTTTATTTCCCCATGGGTGGTTAGGAATAAGAATGCTGTAGTTATTTAGGTGCAACAGAATTCTAGTCTACACACACACTATCTAATGGAGTTATTAAAGAAAATAAAAGCTGTACTAAGCATTGACAAGCACAATTTTCCACCATATTGTTTTGTCTTCCCTGCATCCCTACTAAAAATTATGTCTCAGATATATAGCCTGTGTTTGGTAATACAAATGAAAAGTAAAATTGCCTGTTATTATTTTCAGCCAGAGACAGAAACACAGCTAGTCAATTCAATTATTTTTGGAAAAAATATTCTACACATTTTAATTAATAAATGTATTAATTAATTTAATTTTAAATATTCTACAGTTCTTGAGCTAAGTCAATCATAACATGAATAGTGCTATGCTTAGAATTTAGCAAGTAGACTGAAAGCAAACAAGAATTAAGCCAGAGGCACAAAGTCAATCAAATTGTAAAGAAGAGAGAGTGGCTTAAGGAATCTGCTACCTCACATTTCTACTCATTATTGCAACACATGAGCTTCAGGAAAATTTTCCAACTCTAAATCTGTTAACTTACATGCTTTTTGCACAAAGTAAATAATGTAAGAAACAGAAATGGACTGTTAATTGGTGTAGCTATTATTCAGTAAAATATCTTGTAGGATTATGTAAGAAAAAGATATTTTAAATCTGAAAATTATTATGACATGTTCAGAAAAGCTAGAAAATATTGATTTGAACCTTAATATGCTAAGGAAGATATGGAAGCAACTTCAACAGGTACTACTCAAGAGAAGTATGAAATAAGCCATCAATTTTTTTAAATACCATGATGAGACATAAATTACCAATAAACCAAAAGTTAAAGGTTTATAGTAACAGCAGATTTTCCCACATTTTTGCTATTAACTAAGCAATGAAAATTTGAATTATTTTATTTTTGTTTGGATTGTCTTCTGTCATGTATTCTAATAATGTTCTGAATATAACATGATATTCAGACCATAGGATATTTATGATTTACTATTAAATATCTAGAAATACTATTTCCCTAGCATAGGAATTTAAGTCTGGGACCAAGAAATCTATTTCATGTTATACACCTTAGTATTTATGTGTGTTATCCAGCTAATTAAAAAATTATGTTCTAAATACATATTTGAAAAAACCCCAAAAGCTTAGAATTCCACATTTTCAAAATGTGGACATGCAAAATCTCTAAAGTTTTGCATGTCAGTATTTACATTTCTTGTCCTTTCATTTCCCTTTACTTCCCAAGTCAGAAACCATTCCCTGGAGCAATCACCAGGAAAAAAGCTTCAGCCCTGTAATCCCAGGTGGAGGATGCTGAAGTTCTGAGACTGTCTTGTGTATGTATAATTTGGTCACTGCTAGGAGCTGCAGGGGAACTAAGTTGAAGGGAGAAAATCTTTAATAGCCAATACGAAAACAATGATCTGGCAGAAGGCATGTCAAAATTGGCCATTAATTTCACTGGGATGGCAAAAAGGATAAACCTGGTACAAAAATTACACTGTGTCAAATTTCACATCCTTGGGAAATGACAGTTAAAAAAAGTGTCTCTCTTAATGGTTTTTGGTTAAACTGAAGACAACGGGGTTTTTTCACTATTCATGTTTCCTAGAATGGAACAAACAAGTTTCTTGAAATCTATACAAAATGAAACAAAAGAAATGTCAGACAGACATTCAGCAAAGGAAATTTCAGCCCTGTTGATTAAAATACAACATAGTTTTAAATGTTGGGGTTTTCATATATGGAATATCAGTATTCAGTTTCAGTAACAATTCAGAATGCAAAATAGATACCTAGTAATCCAAAATCTATTTCCTTTCATAAACAATGAGTCACACTTAATTTAAGCAAACATCCACTTGTATCAGTGTTATTAAAAAAAAATTTTGATGAATGATCTCCTTTGTCATGACACCAATTCTTCTTCCCTCTCCAAAAATCTCATAAATTTAGCCTCTTCTCATGTAGGTCTTGTTTACATGGCTCTGATCTTTATTTTGCTCTTCTCTGAATATTTTCTAATTATTCTATATACTTTCAAAGTATTTCATATTCTTTTAAAATTAAACATAATATACACAGCAAAGCTGTACTACTTACTGAGAAAGTGTTCTATTCTGAATATCATTCTTTAACTCTTACTACAGAACAACAGCTGCTTTCTGGATAAAAATGAACACTAAGAAAATATTTTGAAGTTATAATTCAGTCCACAATGAACTGAGTTATCCAAGACTCTTAAGTGTCAGGTGTAATTGAACTTACTCTTTTCACTATGCCTTATGTTTTACCTCTCTGCCACCATTTTCTTATCATTGCTCTGTTTCATAATTTAGCACTGCTGAAATTATGTTCATTCCTTGTTCCTGGTTTTAGTCAAACTAAACTGTCACTTTCAATTTGTTCCAATTTACTACACACTCTACCCAAACATTTAATAACTGCAGCAGATAATACTAGTTTTCATGCAGGTTTTAAGTGTTACTGTACTAGTAACCTTTCATGTATAAAATCTGGTATACAATGAAGTTGCTGCAGAGATGTGTGCAGCTACTAGGCAGAAGCTTTTAGTATTAGAAAGCTGTCATAAACTGGACAGACTTCATGGACAGTTTGAACTAAACTGAAGCTCTTCCCAGCCCATGAGTAGGAAGGCCTTCTCTCTCGCCTCTCTTCCTTTAAGTTCTGTATTCTAATACACATCTTCTGTGCATGTTGACTTGACTTCTAACTCTGCAACTCCTCATTTTTCTTTATAAAGGAACTTTTAAAATATCCATGTAAACTATACTTGCCGATTCCTCTTTATTCAGCATTTATGAATTCTTCTGATTCTACTAACGGATTTTGATTTTTTTTTAAACACATCATCCACAACATCTCATGTCTAGATATGTTCTGCAATCCTATTGTAATGAATTTGATTTAAAAATCAGTATTTTAGAACCATGGGTATAACAGAGTGTACTGGTATATTATTAGTAGTACAAATATGAAGTGACAGGGAGATAATGATAATTATCCAAATAATTTTCTCCTCCAAATTACTTGAGAAATATTTTAAAAACAACAGACACTTAAGACAAAAATCTGAATGCCTCTTTAAGCAACAAAGTGTTGTTGTCATTTCATAACCAATCTAAATGATTGCACTGTATTTAGTATTTTGTAAAACATAAGAATCAAAATCCTTATGAAAATGTGACATGAATGCTCTGGAATAATTGCGTACAAAGAAACCCTGACACAAACCAAACCAAAATTATTCTGTGTTCCTAAAGCTCTAGAGCTGCAAATAATAAATGTTATTCTCTGCCAAAAAAAAGGTAAAGGAACGTTCCATAAAGCCCCTTATGACTAGTAATTTGAAACCATAGGTCCTGAGAAATGTGACTTACATTTAGCAGAATAAAGGAAATGCTTATAAATAAAAAGACAACAGCAGAGGTCTTGTCCCTAGGATGATTCACAATAAAGAACGTTTCCTCCCTTGTCAGCAATCTATCATCTAGAGCGAAGGTTGGCTGGGTCTGTGTCATTGCTCAACAAACCTCATCTGACTTTCCCAGCATCTCTCATGCTCAGAGTTCCTTACTCAGGTCTGCCTAAACCTTGGTTTTATGTGCTCAGGCCATGGATAATTAACGTATTCAGTGTTATTAACTTGGATATAAGAAATACCAGGTGATAAAAAACATAAAATGCCTCCAAATCTTCCAAGATTATGTCCCTTGAATATAAAGGAGGCAGCATCTTCACAAAACCTCATCCATGACTAAGATTTTGCATATTTAAAGAACAGGGGAAAATGTCATTGAAATGTTAAAAGCTGCCAGGACACACTTAAGCACTCAAGTTAAGTAGATTTCTTTTCAGTAGGTCTGAATATCAATGCATCTCATCCACCCAAGAATGCACTTAGTGCGTTTCACATGTTTAAGTAATCAAATTATGAGTAATGTATGTGCCCACATATGTGGAAATTGTATGGCTTTTGACCAAGTAGATCAGTTTTCTAAATATTAAAAATAGATTAAATACATCTTTGCACTTCAGAATTGATAAGTGGCATATCCTTAAATGTTTAGAATTAGTGGTCTATGAACAGGCATATAATTTCTGATTTATACGTCAGATTTTTGCTTGTGTTTAGAGCACAGCTGCTACAGACAAAGAAAGATAGTACAGCTGGCCTTCTGTAAATGAAATCCACAACTGGATGGCGTAAGAGTGTCAAAGAAATAAAAAAAGAGAGATCATTTATATATGTGTATGCACAAACCCACATATCTTACACACATACCTCACCTGTCTTTCATGTTGAAGAGAATAGCTTCAAGCAGTAAGTTATCAACAACGCCTTGGGAGATTTTGTAACATGGTTAAGAGAAGGCACAAAGCTTTAATTTTTTAGAAAAAAGGGTAACAGAGGATCATTAGCAGCTGAAGTGACAGTAGCCTTTGGGGAATGATCCATCTCATTGCTCTTGAAAAGAGAAATCTGAGTTTTAGAGACTCAACGACCGGTTCATTTTCACTACCTGGAATTTGTCTTTATCTGCCAGAGAAAGACAACTTCCTGTAAAAATTCAGTTCCTTGGCCATCTATGTACAAATCAGCCACCAAGCACTGCATTACTGACAGATCTAGTTGTAGAGTGCATTTGATTATATTCAATTCTAAGTTATGGTTAATTGGGTTTTACTGAGCTGCAGCAGAAAACCACTCTGAAAACCATGTTAGGTGATGTTTCTTGATAAGAATCACTTAATACATGCCAAATATGGATTTCAATGTGCAAAAATAAAAATGTACTTTTGGCAATCCAAACATATGTAGAATAATACTTTATAATCATGTGGATAGCAGATTTGTTACAGTATTTCATGGTTTTTGTACTAACATGAAAACCAGCAACAGCACAGTTGTTAGTAATCGTGAATGGCTGGAAATTTCCCCAAAATTACTTGTATTTTAAAATCTGTATAGAACTATGAGTTACAATATCCAGTATGGTTATTATTGGCTTAATAAACCATTTTGAAATGGGATTCTGGCTGCAAGAATCACAGATGTGTAAAATTTACAGGAAATTCCCTGTATCCTGAAATAAGACACAGTAGAAAACTGTGCAAAACCAGTACTCTATGTGTCAGTAGATGAAAGAAAAGTATTAACAAACGGGAAAAGAGGAGGAAAAAAACAAACCAGAGCATTAAAATACTTGTATTTTTAAAAAAAAACAACAACAGCAAACAACCTAATTTTTAATTAACTAAATAAAGAGCCTACTGGAAATACAGGAGAAGATGAATTAGGAAGAGAACTCTTAGAGCAATTATGCAAGAAGTTACATATACAAGAAAACTCTTTCTCAAAGAGCCAGATGGCTTTCCATATTAAAATTATTACATCATTGAAAAATATTATAGCTAAATGTATAATTACATTCTACAATACCATGTTCCTGCTAAAATTAAGAAGATTGAAGAAAAAAAAAATTCTGATATGTATGAGCCCTACTACAGGTTTGCAGCATTAATTATATAAAGCAAATATCCTCAGAAAATAAGTTTTGAATTCACAGTTAACATAATTAAGTAATGACCAAGCACAACTATGCCATGACTACGACAGTGATTCTTAACATGAAATTCTACTAAATACTTTCTCACATATGGCTATAAATGCAAATTAGACTTCCTAAACTCCAGGTAGACTGTTTAATTTAGCACACTCACTTTTGCTATGTGTTAGCAATCTATGAACTGTGATTTTTTCCATACAATCAATTGGAGTTTCATGTTTGACAGAACTGTTGTATTTAAATTGTTTTATAAATGCTTTAAGTATGGTGATGAACAAAACCAGAGATACCGTATGTCCTAATACTTAGAAGAGCTTGTAATAGGATTATGGAAACATTGCAGTTGCTGACTTTATGAGACAAAGAGACAAGACCTGGTTTCTCTACCTGATTTTTCCACTCCCTAAAACTTGAAATGAAGAGAACAACATTCCTGTGAGCTGGTTTCAGCAGATTTACTAAATGTACCCATAAAACCATTATAATTTACTAAATGTTACAAGTTTTCAAATTTTTTCTGCAAAACCTCATTTTTTGTTATTTTACATTACTTTGTTATAAAAAGTCCATCCTAGAATTATCTAGGACAATTAATAAAAACTAATTTTGAATTTGTATTTTATATTTATCCTATTGGATAATGAGAAATCAGGTTTAAGTCTTACTATACGTATTTACTTTGGATAAAAGTGTTCAAAGCAGTTAGCACTGAAAGATTCTTGTAAATAAACTTATTTTTCCTCTTAAGGATTTATTAAAATGGATTCTTTCTGAATGGGAGTGAAAAAAAAATCACAAACTCAGTTTTAAAACACAGTTATTCATGACAGTTCTGTAATTTGATTCATGCAAATCTGTCAGGGATAAAAATCAACCACAATTTAATTTCAATCCTTTCCCAACCAGCTGCTGAACAATTTATGCACTACTTTTCTATTTTTACTGCAGGATAATGACAATGATGAATGCTTTTCCTTGGAAATAAATATTCATTAAGCAGGCTCAGATCAAAACTGTACCCTTCCAAAAGCCCACGAATGTGCAAGATCCATTTGCCTCTTCTAGGAGATTTATTTGGGAGAAAGATGGAACTGTGCCCACAAATGCATCTCATAACAATTCAATAGTTCAGTTAAATTAAACCTGTGGCAATACTTACTTGTAACCTCAGTAATCAATACTATTAAAGTTAGTGTCAACTCTGATAATACCAAATACATGTGGGTGAACAACAGGTTAGTTATGGATATAAATCAGATAAAGATTGCCCAAATGTGAAGCATTAAAAAGCACTTAAAGGAAGTCAACTGCCAGTACAATGCTTGAGGTAGGTCACTGTTTTTCCATCCAATCTAGTAATGAACATACATTCATAGACAAGGACCAAGTGGTAGCTCATTAGCCACGATTTACATGGTCTATGACTTTTTTTTTTCTTGTGCAGAAGAATCATTCCATCAGAAGGGATTGTTAAAAATTAAGAATGGCAATAACTTTGGCATGTTGTGTGCTTCAATACTCAGAACCACTTTATTCTACTGGTACTAAATCAGAATTGGTAAAAGGAATGGCCTATTGTTATTTCACACGTTCCTATTATCAGTTATATGCTTCTTTTGCTCCAATACTTCACTGTTTTGCTTCACTGGACATACTATACTGCCTTGCTAGGAAACTGAAAACACCCTAATTTTCAAGAGCCAATAAAGAATGCCTATATATGTGTGTATGTGTATACAGATGCCTAAAATGTATAACATCTGTGCATGTATAAGAATTATAACTAGATATGATTTTATAGAAGCTAATAACAGCATATAGATGTGGTGGTGTTACATTTCCTCTGTTGTGGAAAGAGATAAATAGGCTCCTACAGAGGACCATTCAGAGCACCTAGTCAGAGCCCCTGCCCTGATTCTCCCTCTAAGCTTCTTTCTTATAGCTGACTGTAGGCAAATTCCACTCTCTTTAGACTAATGTTTTCTTTTGTTAAAATCTTTCCTTCCCCAAAATAATCACAGAAAAATGGAAATGTGGTCTTCTCTTCATGCTGGATGACAGTTTGAAATTACTGTAATTATATACACTACTTAAGCATGATTTTTTACAAGGCTTTCCTCGCACAAACATTATTCTGCAAAAGCTGATAACTCATTCATCTACTTAGGCTTACAACTTTAATCTTATTCTCTTCTTATGTCAATTCTGTGTTGGAAAAATTCCACCAATTTCTAAGGATTTCAGTGTTGCAAGCAATGAAGAAACCAGACAGTAATATTTAAAGTCAAATAAACAAAGCTGAATTAGTTTTTTCTTAACTACATTATCTACCTATTGGACAATATTTTCTGTTAGTTAATTAAACTGTAATAATTGCACAGAGTACAGCCCCAATCAGACTTCAAGATTTTTTGATCTAGCATGAATGGAACAGCTAAATTTTTACTTGGTTTTGTTGCTGTTTTAATAAAAAATATTTTTAAATCAAACACTAAAAGATGCCAAGATTGGGTGTGGATAGAGTTACTTACTAATTACTTCAAATTATAAACACACAAACAAAACTTTAACCACCATTTCACTATTTTAAATATAATACTACCCCTCTCCATCCTTTCTCTCCCATTCAAGGACGTACTTTGCAGGTACCCTAATGCTCTTGTCTTCCAAATGCAGGTGGAAAGAGACAAAAATGAATGAACCCTTCAGTGGTCTTGTATTTTGGACCAATGTGCCTTCATATATAAACATCTGCATATACATACATCACAGAGATGGCCTGAGCACTTGTAAAACAAATGTCTGAGAGTGAGCGCAGACTGCTGATATACAGAAGCCCCAAAATAATGGAAACTTATCCTTGTAAGAAAAGCTTGCTTTCTTACCTTAAGACACTCTTCTTGTTTGAAGAGATCCTCACAATCTTTAGCCTGCAGAGCAGGAGAATTAAGGCGCTCTTCTACTTCAGACAAGGCTTGCAGAAGGTGAAGAATCTCTGCCAGGTATGTAGAAGGCACATGAGTGGTTTCCACAGTCATAGTTTCAGTCACCGCAAAAGTTGTATCTTCATGAACTGTTTGCTAGTATAGATATACAACAGAATGCTTTCTTTAGTTTCTTAACACTACACAAACTTATAAGTTAATGCAATTTCCAGTTCACAACCTAGAAACAACTAAAAGTAATTTCTAAGGACAAATGCAGGAAATATTTGAGGTTTCTGGCACAGATCACTCGCTGTCCACTAGGCTGTTTGAAAAGCAGGTACTAAAATTAAACATGCAAAAATGTACACACTTTTTTTCTCCTACTCTCCAAGAATGAAGATAGGAATTGCAAGACTACTCTGAGATTATGGTGTTACTGATATTGTAACACTAGCCCCTTCATTTTAAATCATCACACTTCCCTAAGAATATATCCTTTGTTGTAGAAATTCCATTCACGTGAGGCCTAAAACACTAAATCATTTCAAGGTTTCAAGTAAAATAATGACGTGTGTAATAGACACAATTTCTTAGCATGCAACACAAAACAACTAGGTCAACTCAGCACTTTCAAATCTATACTAAAACCTTTATCTTTAAACTAGAAAGTACAATTTGGAATTTCATGATTTGAAAGGTCTTTAATGCATTCATATTTCTAAAAGAAATCCCAGCAACACACACCTCAGAAAATTAAGACTTTTTTTTTTTTTTTTTTTTTTTTTAATCTGGACAAATGTGTAATAGACATCCTATTCTGAAAGCACATGCATACACCAAGTGTAATGAAATCCTAGAATATTTTGATTCCAAGAAAATAGATAGCTGGTCTATGGTATTTGGAAAGATACTGACATATAAGGTGACAAAATAGTGACTGTTTATATCAATTCTCTACATTTCTGATTTGATGTTTTTATGGATCATAGATAAAAAGTTTAGCTAACTAAACTCCAAATACATGATCATCTGCATCTCCATTAGAAAAGGCAAAAATTAAAAGATATAAAATATTTGTGATTTCATAAGCATAAGTTATTATTTATTTGTTTTGTCACAGCATGCAGAATTCCTAGTAGGGGACCAAAATCCACTATGCTTTATGTCTGTCTTCTCAAAAATATAAACTTCACTTACTGAGGACCTCAAAGAAATTTTACAAGCAATTGCTGGTAAACTTTCTTTGAAAAATAGTGTTATTTAGATGCTCCATTCCTAATACAATCAGGGATTTTGGAGCCATATATGTGAAAGACAATGGATCAATGGTCCTGAAGAAAACAATATCATTAGTTAGCTACACAGTATGTAAAAGAAAACAAATATGAACTTTATCTTGCACACACTACTTCAGCAAGCTGTCTCTTTTTAATTTATCTGTTTGCCCTGTCTGTCCTTTCACGACATGTTTCCTCAGTTACCAGGCTGAGTCATCTGGTTCTTCAGTTTTCTTTAGAGTTTTAAAATATGCATATACACACTCTAGAAGATGTATGCATCACATATAAAGCCCATAAAGTTATCTGTAGACTTGTGTTATTCTGCTGCATTTCTTATGCAAATTTAATTGCTTTGCTTATACTTTTGTCACTAAATGACTTTGTCAGTACATCTGCTAACACTGAAACCTCTCTAATTACCATATCACTGCTATCATTTTTATTATTTAAAATAAATTGCTTAAAAAAGTTCTGATTTCCCCCCATATGTTTAATGAATCACACACTCTGCAAAAATAAGAGTTTACCCCAGTAAAACTAAAGAAAAAGCTGTCTTAGTTGATTAGAAAATGGGAGATTCTCAACAGGCCACTGAGGTATGCAGGAATATATTTTGATTCCTCAAGACTACGCTGTGACAATTCTACATGTAGCAAAGCACCTTAGACCCACATGAGGAACATTTTAACTGTAAGCGTATATTTCTTTTTGACTGAGAAGACAGGATATTTATATTCACAGTACTGAAGAACATGATAGAGGTGCAAGGTTATTCACTCAAAATGAGGTCACATGAATATGGAAAATGATACACAAAATATAATTAGTTTCTATAGTTTTATTAGTTTATTTTTTATCCCAAATTTAGGCTAATAACTATGCATACATGTACACATACATGCACACACATACGTGTATACATGTGAATATAAAATAAAATCTGTGCCTGCTTGCTCTAAGTTATTCCTGAAACCAGAAAAAAAGTCAAGTGGAAATCTGATGTGTGAGCACTTCATGGATATCATGCTTAATTATTTATAGTAGTGCCAAAATTGGGTATCTTTCAAACACTGCTATAGAGAACTCATATAAAATCACTCTTCAAGTCAAAATTAATTAAAACCTGAAGATAGGTCTGAACCTTGTATGACATACATGGTTTAGCAATCTCTTAAAATACAAGTAATATTTAACTAGTATCAATGTTAATGAGATGTATGCAACCATGTATTCATACTGCCTGTTACAGAAAACTTTACAATCATATTTCTCAAAGCTGGACAATTACTCATATAGTACTACAGGAAACATAATTCAGGAGATTTCTAGTTCAAGCAAACCATTAATGTTTATATTACTAGTTAAACTGTAAAGTACTACAAACAAATAAATAAATGGATTGATAATTGAAAGTAGAGGCTTGCCAGAACCTGCCCTCATATTTGGGAACAATATTTAATACCTTATTCTAAAAAAAGAGTAACAATCCAAATTAACTAGTTTCTGAATACTATTTAAATAAAAGAGTTGAAAATTTGATACAACTTTAGAAATCAAGGATTAAATTTCTTTCCCTTTAGTGGGTTTTTCGATAGATCCCAGGTGTTTCTTTCCTTCTGTCTTTCCCTCACTGACAGTAGCATAACAGAACCCAAGGCAGAAGTTGGCATCCTGCATTAAAGAATGAAGGACAGGCATATACAGAACTGACAATTTTAATCAGCAAAGAAAGGGAAAATTTTTTGGCTTGTCACGATGTTTGCTGGAATTGCCATACTGTAGAAGATACAATGGGCGAAGTACTTACCCGTATTCTAGACAAGAATCTTTACTCAAAATGCATAGCTGAAACTGAATACTATACTAACACTGTAATGAGAAAAAACTTTAAAAAAAAAAAAAGGAGATTGTAGCAGCTGGAAACCACTACTAGTAAAAATAATATTACTTCAATAAATATATATGTCATTGCTAATGCCAAAATGGTTCATCAGAAGCAGGATAGGCTAACTTTTTATAAGGTTTAAAAATAAATAAGAAAAATTAATTAAATTTTTAGAATGGTTTTGAATAAGTTGAATCTGGCAAAGTGGCAGAATACACTAGGTAGTTACTTGAAAATACTCAAACCCAAATATTTTTAAATAATACATACTACAAATAAACTGTTCAGAATGATGGGGAAATACTGGTGTAAGTGGCCATTTCCTATATTGTTATTTCTGCAAAATACATTTTTATTGATATAAATGTATTTTGTATTTTTACTTGATTGTCAGTGATATAGGGATATGAAAATTATTTCTAGTCTCTGAAAAAAACTCTTATGGATAAGGGTTAACATTCCATGCATTCCTATTCACCAAGTGTTATCATCACTAGAACAGTAAATTGAATTTTCTTTCTCATCATTACATATTTTTAATTAAGGAATAGGATCTTTACATAAACATGACTACCTACACACAACAAACTGATTTTATTGATAGTTAAGCCCTAGCAGGTGCAAGGCAAAGACAAGGCAAAGACATCCGTGAACTGGCCCTTACAAAGACCAATAAGCAAAAAACCAACCAACCAAACAAAAACACCCAACAGAAAAAAGAACTACAGGAATAATTTTCCCTACAAAAAGAAACATCCCCCCAAAGAAGTATCTGTGGTGATTATTGCCTACATCTCAAACAGTATTACCTGGTGGCGTCAGAGCTAACTGGCCTTCGAGAATGCTGTTAATTTCCTTTTAGCACTGGAAAACTCAGTGTTTAAACACATTTCACCCATCTCAGTATATACATGTCCTTTCCTCTTTCTGCAGAGCGAACAATCCCAACATCACTTTTACTGCTCAACAATTTACACCCAGAAAGCCTCCAATCTTTTTGGTTAGGCCTTGACAACTGTTCCATTTTTGGTCCCATTCTGACCATAGGCCTCCAAACGCATAGTGGCCTTGGTGCACTGTGCTTTTTTGTTAATAACTTCACACAAGCAGGATACGTGGGAGGAGTAAAGTGGCAAAACACACCTATTGACACTACTGTACCATGACACTGCTCCTAGCAGCATCCTGATGAAGAGTTCAGGAAAAAAAAACACCCAACATGCGCCTCCTCCTGAAGTGTACTAATGTTTGAGAAAGTATTCTTTGCAAGCAGCTGTAAGATATATGAGAGTGTAAAAACTCAGTCATCATGGGAGAATAAACATAAGTGTGCTCATACGAAAAATAGAAGCAGCTAGCGGACACCTTCTGGACAAAGGCAGACAAAAAGGCCAATAAACTTTGGGACAGTTTATTGCTTTCTAGAGCAAACTCTAAGCTACTTGATATTGGCTAGCCCATAGTTAGCATCAATACATGAAATGGAGAATTAAAACCACAAAAGTATGATCAAATGCTATCAGAGATCAAGAAAACCACTTTCAAGTACGTTTATATGTAAATAAGGTTTTATTCACCCCTTTCTATGCCAACTGTGAGCGATGATGTCAGCTAACATTCAGAAAAATAAATTCTGTGTCTACAGTATTGCTAGCACATCTTACCTGTAAGTGCGTATATACACAGAAGGTAGATCAAAATTATACCAGTGACATGGAATTTTCATTATGAGATTGGATGGCCTTAGTCAATCACAAAATACTACCCATCAGTACAAAAAGAGGCATCTCTTTCAAGTACAGAGACCTAAATCCTCACTACAGGATTAAAAATTTATAGAATGCTTATGCAATTCCATGAAGGCAAGGCTTCAAAATGCACTTGGCAGCATTAAAATCTATTTAAAATAATTATTTTTTTAAATCATATTTTCAAGTAAGAATGTAAATATTGTCACATGTATGTGATTTTTCTACTCATATATGATTGCAGTCCATGAAAGCCTGCATGTTGCAATACTTAAAACATGTATTTTAATGCTTGTATCTTGCTTTATTGGTGACATATAAAAATTGAAACTTTAAAAATACATGCGATTATTTTCAGCACTGTTCTTGGATGGAGAGTGCTTTATGTCTTCACAATACTGCCAAGGCATACCTTAGTGGTTGAGAAATGCTGCATTAACAATTTTTATTCTATGATAAAATGAGTCTATTTTATTTATATGTAAAATAAAATAAAGCTAGTTACAATTAAGCTATTCTTAATAATAGCATTAGTTAGAAAGTATTTCAGTAAATTTTACATGCTAGGAATAGCATTAGAAAATTGCAGCGTTCGATTTTGAAAACGATCAATCAACAGGCATAGACCAGTGTGAACTTGCTTTCACTGTCTTATTTTTGACCTTCATAACTTGATTGAAATGCAAAGTTTTTCTCCATAAGAAAATGCCTGTTCCCTGCACTTTTAGGCTTAAGTTATGAGACATCTCCCAAAGCCTCAGATAGTCATGCTACACTCTGATGAGCTCTATATGGTGGATTGGATAGATACCTGTGGTTGCTTGGCTCAAAGAATGAGGTGAATACTTATTCCACCCCCATTTTTTTTTTCCTATGAGTGTGTTATTTTCACATTTAAATGAGAAAAAAAAAAAGAATAATACAGGCAAAACCTGTAACAATTAATTTTAAACATTAAACCCAGAGGAATTCATCCTTATGTTGGTTGAATTCACAGTTGTAACTTTGGGGTTTTGTTTCTTTCTGGTTTTCTTCCCTTTTTTTTTCCTTCCCTTTTTTTTTTCTTTTTTTCTTTTTTTCTTTTATTCCAGGAGGTAAATACATAAATACATAGTTTAAAAACTGTGACAAAGCATTTTGGCACTGCAGCTAATCCTCTGTGCTCTGTATACCCGCATGCCTTTAGAGCACTCCAAGTTGTCAAATACATTGAGTCAAGTGGTAAAATGAACAGCGCTGGTAATCCCTTTTCCTTTTCTAGTTGCTTAACAGTGCTTTTGTTTTATTCTTGCTTAGATAATTGCCTCCAGGTATGGACGCTCCTCAGGCTGAGGCATTCCTATATATTGAACTTATCTGCACCTTAGTTTAAAACTTACCTATTGCTCCTTACTAAAGACCTGCCAGCATTCACGCAAATAGGGGACTAACACAACTACCACAAATTGGAAATTCTAGCAGTTCTGCTGTTAACTTTTAACCCTGACAACTTCCATTAGTGTCTATTTGTTAATCAAAGAGAAAAAAAAATCATTTCAGCTATGGTGAGACCGAGACATAAGACTCTCATATGCTGTACTGTGTGTGATATAAACCAGCTCTTTCAGAAAATAAAAAAAACCCAGAGCACTGTGTATCTTATGCCATAGCTACAATGCCACCATGTCCTGAAGAAAACCAAAATCTAGTAGCATTATGGCATAACTGACTAATTGGAACTACTGAGATTTAGAAAATGTCTCTTGTTTTAAATAAACTATGCATATATGTTAACTACTTCTGATAAAGATGGCCTATCAAACTTATTAACTGCAGTAGTTCAAAATTGACAAGTAAAAGAAAATCTGTATGTCTGTTGTGTAACTTTAAACAGATATTTGTAACTTTATAAAAGGAATTATTAAAAAAATAAAGTCTATACCTCATAAGCATTCAACAAACACTGCTTAGGCCACCTATAGTCGTTAGGATTTTGCAGGGAAGGTAAGCCTTTACCTACTCATGAGTCAAAACAGATAGCCATTCTCAGTAATAGAAATCAGTAAATAATCAAATACTTAGGTACTCATGTTACTTTTTGGTATGAAAAAAATCAGGACATGTTGCAAAATCTACATCTTAGGCTGGTTCTCAACAGATACTTAAAACCGTTATTTAGAATTTTTAAGAGTTTACCTGGAAAGGACTTTTGTAATTGATTTATATGTGTTAACTTCCAGTAGACAAAATGTATTTGAAAGTTTTTATATGCTAACTGTAGAATATATAAATCCATAGAGTAGATAACCATTTCTTGTATTAATCTTGCAATAATTTTCACAGCTGAAAAAACACATACAGATATTATAAAGGAAACATCATAGTTAAGGAAGTATCTAGTTGACACTGTAGAAGATTAAACTCTTCTACACAGTCCTATATCCTTGTAACCATTACGTTCAGCTGTAACAGTTGTCTACTGATTCTGTTAAACCAACATTATGCACTCAAATTTACCTGCACAGCAGGAAGCACCTGAGAGAATGGAAGGAACTTCAAATTATTTGTACTCAAAATAAAATTTAAAAATTGTGTTTTGCAGACAGTGTTAAGCTATAGAGAAGAAACTGTGTATAATGGTAGAACAAGCTTCTACACAATATGCTGGAGGGCAGCCTTCCTAGGATCAGACTTTGGCCAATGCCAACTTATTTAAATGCTGATTTATTAAGACTATAGAAGTGCCCTAATCTTAGACAGCATTTATGCATGAAGTTTTAGGGCTCTCTTGAATAATAATATGTGTAACTCCACTGACTGATCACCAAGGAACCAATTAATGTTAAATAAAGCACAGATATGTTAGAATTCAGTTCATCTGATGACTAAATTGACTATCCCATTTTGACATTGACTGTTGATTTGTGATGCTAACTTTCCAGATATTTATGCAAACTACACCTGTTAGCTGTTTGCTGAGATAATTTAGAAAATAATCTAAAAATACTATTAAAATACCAGTTAAGTGTTGAATGCTAACATCTTCGAAGAGCAAGGTCCTAAAGACCAACACCTTTCAGAAATGTTAAAAGGCATTACCTAATTATTTTCCAGCTTTATGTCTTAAAATAACCTTTAATATACATTTATAGAGATGCAATCATACAGAATGATGATAGGGTTTGTCACTTAGGCTGATTTTGTTACTCCAAGTCATAGATTTTTTTAAAATAATGTGAATGAAATTGCTGTAAATCCAGCAGTTTTGAAAACTAATTAAATGTATAAACAGATATTCAGCACTCACACTGTATATATCCAAATTTACTTCCTTCTGCACCTTTATGAATATACTCAAAATCATCCATGCCAAAAAAAAAAAAAAAAAAAAAGAGTGATGCTGGCATCCTTAATTGTAGACAGGAAATGAACACCACCTCTTCAAAAGATACTGTCACTTAGGGCCAGATCAATCTGCAGCAGGTATTTTCCCTTATCACTTAATTCAGTATTAACCCAAGTAATTTTGACACCAAATTCCTCATGATATAATTTGTTATGTTAATAAATTCAGATATACTGTATCAGAGAAAATAAGATGGTAATTAGCTGTCTTGTTTCCCAAATAGCCTGGTAATTATAAGGAAGAAAATACTATACTAGTATAATGCAATTTTGTCCAAAGAATGTTGAAAGGAGAGCGAATAGAAGAATTTTCATAGGAGAGACAACTGGGTGCTATGTCACACATGATTCTTTAACCAAAGGCTGTTAAACCTTGTTTCCATCTTAACCATACAGAGAAGAGAGAAAAGTCTGTGATGTGGCTAAGACTACATTCTTATAACTGCTTCATATAATTTAAAGACAACACCCTAAATCAGCCTTAGTCCAAGTTGCAGCAAGAGTCTTCATTCCTATATGATGAGGTAAAGATGTTGAGTTTGTACTCAATATACGAATGTAATTCAGACCACTTCACTGAAGTTTATCACAGATAATGAAAAATGGCAGAGAAAAATCTTTTCTGTAAAGTTCTGTCATCTATTTTTAACTTCACTCTATTAAAATACTGTAAATTCAATAAGGAAATATGAGAGAAAACAAATACACCTTAGAAGGAAGATTTAAAAATACTGCAGCAAAGTGGTCCATTTTTACAAAAGAAGGCTACGGATGGTCTTTACTTAAATTTCCACAGCACTGTATGCATTCCTTTTGGACACAGAGACTGTAAAGTGCATTTTAAAATGCATCTATAAAACGAGCCACTCTTCAACTATATCAAAGACACTATTCATCTTCACTGTATTTCCCATAGCTTATCTTAAATTTGACGTAAAACTAAAGTATTTGAAATAGAATTAAATTATTTGGAATAAATTTCCTAATAGAAATTTCCAGGTTGATGGATGCTAGAAAATGGGTGTAAATATAAGAGCCATGATTCTCTTCCCAAAGATTCTCATTCATCCTCATCCCTTTTGCAGACCACAGTCAAAAAAGACCAGTCTTTAGCTGTGCTGTGTAAAGCTATTTGTTTAAAAAGCTGCCACTGTAAATGTCAGAAAAGTTAAATGGTGTCACAGGATCACCTCTGTCCTGTCCTTAAGAGACCCAAAGGACATAGGTGAAACAGATACTAATCCATCACTGTATAGTTTTCTTTCTTTTATTTGTTCCCCTCGCCCACTCATCGTAGGAATAATGAAGAACTAGTTTGCCCCTTCTTCTTGGCAACCATTACTTGGTTATTTACTCAAAGAAACATTTAAACAAGGATAAGGGAACAAATCCACTTCATTCCAATGCTGCTGGTGGTGAAAACTATGGAAAGCAACAATCAAAAACAATGGTAACGCATTACCACTGAAGTATCCATGTTATTTAGATGCAGCAGATAATTAGAACATGAAGTCTTGTGTTTATCTGTGACAGATTTATTTCAATTAATGCTTGATTTATATTTTATAAAATACCTTTACATATATATAATTTATCAGTTAAAAAAAAATAAATTTAATTAAATGACTAAATAGAGCTCCACAGGGAAATATTAACTGAAAACTGCAAGATGCCCTTAAAAGACTGAATTTAAACAAACTCTTGAATTTCAGCTGTAAACTTGATCAATCCTTAACCTGGTTCCAGAAGTTGTTCACATACTCTCTCACCTGAAGTGATCATCCACTTAGGAGACAGGTGTTTTGAACTTCTGAATGCTTCACAGAATTTTAAACAGAACAATGTCTTTTATTTGGAAAAATGAAGCTTATAATATTTATTTCATAGTAAGTACTAAGAGTACTGGTATTTTATTCATATTGCAGATAACCATTGAACTGCTCAGATTATATCACTTACCTTATAAATACATGTTTTGTATAGCTATTTTCCTTATTCTTGTTCAACACATAGTCTAACTGGTATGAAAGACAGTCTCTCCTGATGTTTATCATTTGATCAACTTTATTATTTTTCCCAGTATGGCCACAATCCAGGCCCAAATATTTCAGTAGTGAAATTAATATAAATTTCAATAGAATGTTCATGTGCGTCACCAATGAAATTACTGAAATGACTTAGGTAAGCCTATTTTTTTGCTTGTACATACATTTATAGGTACATAATTTTGAGAGCTGTTAATAGGTTGCAAGAACAATATTCCTCCTGTCATAAAAATACTCTGTCTTACTATTTACAGCATAGTGCAGCATGTGTGATGAAAGAATGTTGGATAGCTTGATAAAATATGATTATAGGACATATGAAATAAGAATTTCTAGTGTAGACTTCACCTGTGTTCATCTAGAAAATGTTTTCTCATGATACCGGCCTTCAGTACTCTCTACATGCAGAATAATTTCAGTCAGCTCCATAAAACCTAAACTGAGCTATGACATAAACATGCTCAGAGACTGCTGAAATGAAAACATGGAAAAAAAGAACTTCTATAAAACAGGCATTGGCTAAAGCTAATTTAATTAAAAAGTAATCAATATATCAATAACTGATTTTGATCCTGATTTGAATTAAACTATCTGAATCTAACTTTTGCTCTGCAATAGATAACTATTTTCATCACCCTGGAACAGTGGCATAAACTGTTGCAGAAAAATAGCAACTGGAAGATTTAGTTTTAGACTGTAGCAAAGGGGATTGATAACTTTTCTGAAAACACTGTGTGACTGCCAAGGCTTAATGATTTTAGATTCTGCAGAGATACCTAGAAGTAAACGTCCGTTGATCTCTCCAATGTTATAATTTTTACTGAAATGAATTTTTTTAAAAACAAAAATGTCATTTTAATATGCAAAATTTGCATACAGCTCTAGGAATAAACTTTAATGTTTTGGTTTTTGAAGAGTATTTTAAGCTGCCATGAATTTCAGTGGGATTTAGTGGCTAATCATAATTTTAAAACATGATGGTAAAATATTCCACTCTTTAATAAGTTATTCAGATTTCACAACTGAAGTTACTACTGACTAATTGCAAATGAAAATTTTTAGCAGAAATGAAGTAGAATGCTAGACAGGAATCTGAAACCCACCCCACTGAAAAACTGGATTTTCTGCCCACTGTTTATTTTGCCACATATGAATAAAGACACTGGGTAGGAGAAGAAACTTGTAGTCCATGAAACAGGAACTCCAAAAACTTTTTCCAATTAGTGTCATTTTAGGTTTTGTGCACTTGCATTTATGTATTTGTGTACCATTTTAATCTGTTATTGCAATACACTCACCTTTTTCCCTATAGAATGACACACATTACTCTCTCACAATTTTTGCATAAAGAGACGACCACTATAGCAAATAGAATAATGTCTCAAAATTGGCATTAAACAAAACATGCAGTGTTTGAGGTAATATAACTACATCATGCCTTATTATCAAAAGCGGTGACAGAAAATCCCTTTTTATATATATACACCCATATAAATTTGTCAATTAGTTGCTGGATGTTTACTGCTACGTATTTGTGAGACAATCAGAATTTTATGAGAATCTGTCATGCTAGAGAGAATCAATTCTTATATGGTTATGGTTCCTGTATCTTTCTGACAGGTCTTCCCAACAAATATTGGGGAAAAGTAAAATCCAGGGGGGCATGATCATTCTAATTTCACACTTTGATATCAGAAATATATTAGCTCCAACAAAGGTAAGAAATGCAATTCTGTCATTAAGCCACATAATTAAAGGTTGTCTTCAATGCAGTCTTGCTATGTTTATTCAATGAATCATAATGAATTGCATGATATACAGTACAACTAAATCCTCATTGATTTATAATAACAACTTTCAAATGTTAAATAAGTCTGTTATTGAATACATCATCAATTATAAATAAAAATGCAGCAGGTTTCTATTTCTGTTGCTTTAAAATAAATTCTTTTTTGTATTTTTATTATATGGTTTTATTCAGTTAGTGGTTAACAGAAAATCTTTGTCAAAGTTATTTTGCTGGTATATGCATGTGTTTGAGTGAATAGTTTGAATTTTCATTTTTCTTTTTGATTTTAAAGTCTTGCACAATTGATTTATCCTCACAACATCCCTGTGAGGTGGGTACTTCAGCTGTATTAAAAAAAGAAAAAAAAATAAAAGGACTCGAGAAATTAACTGATTCAGCAAAGCCAAAACTAAGACAGTAACAAGGCAGTCGTGCTTCTCACTCTGATTTGAGCCATGAAAATATACTGCCTCTCACCAGTTTCAGTAGCTTCTGTAAAACTTATAATATTTCATATGAATATCACCTTGGTCATTGTCAACAGAGAAGGATATTTTTCATGAAAAATGAGAAGAATACAGTAATTACCCTGTACACAGGTAAATTTCATTGAATAAAGTCCTCATTCCCCAGATAAATGCTAACAAGTAGCCTTTTTGCATGAAATATTTGAGAATATTTAAAAATTTAACCATTACAATAATAGAAATGTATTATATAAAAAAATATATTTTAACAATAAAAATACATGTAATGGTTACATGGCTTTAAAAAGTCAATGACTCTATTTCTTTGACCAATGAAAACCACATGTGCTGCTGTATCTACCTTACATATTTTAAAGAATATGCCAATATATACTTTTATTTATAATGGATATACTCATCCTCTGTCATGGTAGGTGGTGGGTGACATAAAAAGCACATTGACAGCAGAAAGTTTTTATATAAATTGCATGCACATTCTTATTTCTTACTTGCTTAACAAAGGAACAAATATATTCATTATAAGAAAAGACTCATTTACAATACAAAGTGAAGCCTGCTTTAGCTCCATGCCAATATAAATGATTTGCAACTGATTACATCCATCAAGTTTATATTAAACCATAATAATCTGAAAAGAGTAATCAGATGGAACAAGATTTAATAACATACAAACCAAAGTTAATGTTTCTCTGATTGTTTCCATTAACTGCATAGCTATCCCAATTATTATTTGTATATATACATTATGTAACTTAATAGCAGAAAAGTTAAAAATACACAATATACAGTACATTAAATAGAGGACTGTATTGACCAAAAGGTTATACATCATTGCTCATTTTTGGAACTTTTTTTTTTAAAAAACCCATAATCAACATATAGATCAATTAAAAATAACACTTCATGTATTTAAATTTTAATTATCCTGTCAGTTTGGCCCCTCTGCAAACTAGGTGCATCTAAAACTAAATAAATGAAATTATATTTTTTTGAAATGCCCCTTCACCACTAGCACTTTTAAGATTACAGAAGAGCACATAATGCAACAAATTCCTTGAGAGCAAATCTTATCTTTCTTCAGATAAAATCAAGAGCCCAGATGACAATGAGTGGAGTAGTAGGAATGGTAAGGGAAAACTGCCATGTAAATGAAAAAGCAATCTCTGCTAAGCTTCCAAATAGGTAATACCCAATACCTATTTTGGTCATAAAACTGGAATAGCAATGGTTTATTTCCCTTTTATTTATCCAGTTATTGCAGTGTGTATAAAACAGTACGAAAAATTATATTTTATATACAACTAAACAGTTCAAAATCAGAACACATGAAGCTTGTTCATAAAATTATGTTTTCATCCTGCCAAATTTAAAAGTATACTTTCTTGTAAAAACGCCTTTGGGAATTCAAGCACTTGAAGAAGACATGTATACATAGTGTCACGAGATTTTTTTTTTTTTTTAATCGCTTCCTAAAGTGAGTATAACATGTTATGGACAAATAAATAAACAATTAAAATTGGCATGGGATGGGTAGTTTGAAAAAGACGTTTTTTCTGATTTACACATTCACTGAACAAACTAGATGGCAAACTGACATTTTTAAACTCGCAAATGTTATGGAAAAATAATGAGGCAACAGAAATAAACATGAATTTTTCATTGTTGACTTTTTTGTAACTGGCTGATTTAACTTCAGGGCAATTTTAAGACCAAAGCAGAGAATTATTGTATTAAATATAAAGATTCCCCCACTTGCAGACAATAGGGTTTTCTTACTAATAAATATCTGACGAGTTGACACTGACCCTGAAGCTCTCATTGTTAGTAGGGTGCTGTTAGTAGTAGCAGTTGGAAACATATGGGTTTGCCAGTAACAACTCACAATTTGTGCATAGTTGAGTCTTCGAAACTGAGCAAATTTGCTCTCAAAATCTCGCCAGCGCTTGCTGAGCTGTATCAGGGTTGGCTCCACTGCTTTTGCAGCCCCATCCTTAGACAAGCGTTCAGCCTGCCTGTGCACCGCATTCAGATCTTCCTTCTTCTTCTCCAATTCTCCATCAATCTCCTAGTGAGCAAAACCAATACAGGGCCCAGGACAGTTAGCTAACTAGATCAATCAACTTAAAAGTAGCAAAATACTTCTGTCAGAAATTCCATTTCCATTTTATTGTTACAATTAAAATTTACAGCTATTTCATGTCTTATTTTACATTTAAATGAAACAAAAATAACTGAAATTGAAGAACCTTCTTGGAGATTGGCTGTAGAGATACTAACGTCTAGTACACACTGAAAACCAGTTAGCAAAGGCCAACAGTTTCCACTTCCAGATTCTTGCTAGTACATTATGATGGGCAATTGGAGAAATTCTTTTCTCAATAAGGGTCAGCATATTCAGAATAAATACTGTTTGGACAGCTTACAAATATATTATTTGACTCTTTAATATATTACTTAACTCCTGTTTTACTCTGTGGGAAACTCAACAGAGAATGAAGCAAAGAAAGACGATGCAAAATAAAGTAGGAAAACTTTTGACAGTATGTAAATAAATCTATAGAGTTTGACAGTGACATATGAATATGTTCTGATGAAAATGAATGTGCTAACATGAGACAGAGGTCATCCGTATATCGGTAAGTCATTTGTTCATCTGGAACAAAGATACATAAAATCAATTACAATTTTTACTAGAAAACATTTGATGCTTCTTAATACATTGCACACTTCCCGTATTACCAACAAAAAAATTTATTTAGTGTGTTTCAAATTATTCATGTAACAATCTGTATAACAAACAAATACAAGATATAGTACAACAAAGAAATGTCAGATTGAACACAGATAATTATGTTTTGTTTTACTATAAATAGAAATAAAAAACTGAACTGATAATTTTCTGTATCTATTTGAAAATTTGTTGCATTTGCTGTCTGTTAAATTGATAAACTATCACTCAAAAAGATCTACTATTGCCATCCCAAAGCAACATTACCTTCAGCTTCTGCTCATCTTTGTGGTCTGGTAGACTGGCTAACTTTTTCTCAATGTCATCCAGCCATGTCATTAGGTCATCAGCCTGCCTCTTGTACTGATACCATTGATGAGAAATCTCTAAAGCCTTTTTTCTTCTTTGAGATCTCAAGTCCTGTTCACAGTGCAGACATTATTAGAATATGAATTAAAGGCTTATAAAATATGAATTGGCTTGTGCGCACATTGAAAGGGAAAGTGCGCAAGGCCAGTATTTGTTTTAATTAAACGTTGATATTTAAATCAAGTATATACGTATATGAATGCAGGATATTTCTTCAGTTTAGCAGTATATAAGTAACTGAACACAGCATATTTTCATCAGTTTAGCAGATAATTTTTTCTTTTAAAGGAGGTTACCTAATTCAGGGTTGTTAACATGTTGAATAAACCACTGAGACAGTCACCAATATTCAGAGAAGTTAAGACTCTTACATAAATGTCAATATTTTATATAAAACACTTCTGCTCAGAATACTTACTGGACAGATGGAAACACAGCCCACTTAGTATCTAGCCATAAGTGGGCTTCCTGTGTTTTGTGGCCTCCTGTGAAATTCTAGCCTGCGTGCAAACTCCATAGCTATTCAGAAGAAAATCATTTCAATGCAGAAATGTATGCAAAGACAGGCTTCCTATTTCTAAATTAAATACCATTTACATAACAAATGTCTTGTGTTTGTGACTCAGCTTTATAAAATTATTAAAACCTCTCTTTAAGAGGAAGTTAAAAATGTTATTTTATTTCATGTAAATATTATTAAATATACTCAATTTCCATTTGCTTTAACTGTTAACTTCACTCATGCAGAATTCAGAAAATATTTTCACTACTATATCTTCTTACTAAGAAGTAAATTTAAAAATTACTGGTATATTTTATATAAAAATATTTGGATGAATTTTATTGAATTTTATTTGACAAGGTTGAATGCCTTAACTGAGTCACTCAAAGGGAAATCAATCTCTCTATTCCATAAAAACAGACAATAAGGATCTGGTCAATAGCATAGTTCTAGAAACACTTTTCTTGTTTCCATAAAAATTATTAGTTTCTTCCATTTAACTTGGAGCAGTCAAAAACACCGAATAGATTTCAAGTTTCTTCTAAATGTGGAAAAAATAACGGTATATTCCAGCTATTCTTTTACTGAATTCACACAGATCTACAAAATTGTAAAACTTAGAATGAAAACCACAGGAAAGGAAAATGCTGTTTAAAAATAAGTAATAATAAAATGTAACCAGCCCATGTTCCCCAAGTCAAGAACAACTTAATGAAAATTTTAAAAAGAAAGAAAAAACTTGCTTGCCAATAGGATGAAAAATTCTTCTACAGTAGCCAGAGCCTACAGCTCCAAGTAGGTGACCAAGCTGACTTTCCAACTGTAATATTCTTTCTTTCCTTACTTTTATTTTCCCTGGAAAGACAACATTCCCAATTACGACTAGTAGCTTGTCCAAATAAGTCTCGGTGTGGTTGTTTCTAAGAACAGTATCATAAAGTCATACCTCCAGGTGCATGGTAACACAAAATTTTGATGTGTCACTGGTTTTCAGCCTCTCAGCTGCTAAGTCCATTGGTACTACCACCTACCCTATTTTAAAGAGCTGGAGCCACTTTTCCCACTAAAAGAGCACAGCATGTGAATCTTGTACTAAAGGATAAAACAACTTGGTACCAGAAATATGCTCTACAACTGAAAATATAAGTTTGTGAGAACTGATTCTAAGATCTTGACTGCTGTTGGAGAGACTTAAAACATCCATAATGTGTTAAAAAAGGAATTACTATCAAAGAAACAATTGTAGTCCAACTGGCAATCACACAGTTGTAACACTGAGGACAAACCAGTACTTGTTAAGCTGGAGATTTAAAATGTCTTTTCCAAGGCATCAAGAGAAGTATATAAGAAAATATACGTTTTTAGCCAAACAGTTCTAAAATACTCATCTCTAAAGAGTAATGAAGATTCATTTAATTTAACAGAACAATGCCCTGAAATGAAGAAAAAATTGTTTTAGTAGCATGTGCTTATAATTGTAGCTCCTATACCTTGAGAGCATTATGTTTAGTCTGCAACAGCTGCTGTTTTATCTTTATTTCCTCTCGTTTTCTCTCATCTGTGATTCTCTTTTGAAGCGTGTTGCCCCTTTGCAGCAATTCTTTCACTGTGCTCTCGTCGTCTTCACTCTGATTTAAAAATATAACAAGTATAAGGGGTATTTTAATCTAATTATTGTGTAAGTACTAGGAGATAGAGACATATAAAAACTACACTTCCTCTGCTAAGGTAATCATCTAACAGATACTTGCAGTTCTATACTGAAGACCAAATAGCTTTTACTTGCTTTCTACAACACACGTAGACACTTGAGGAGTACAGGTAAAACAGCACTTAAAAACCTACAGAAGTTTGATATTAGATTTTACACAGCATCCAGGATAACAGGATGAAAACATTAAAGGGAAAAAAGGTAAAAGATATTTTACTTTAAAACAAAAAGAAGTACCTAAAATACTCTAAATCACTGTCAGCAGCCGCTGAAATTGTCAGTATGCTAGGGCGCCTGACTATTTAATGTATCATCACAATGCAAAACAGCTATTCTGGCAGGGAAAATGATACCACTAAGTACTTTTTTACATAGAAGTTTAATCTGTGCCAGAGCTTCTGGGAACGTAACTCTTGAACCACACTAAACTTCATTAGTAAAGAAAGAGAACAAAAGATGCTCAGGTAGTGGAAGCTGCCCTGTCAAACTTGATTCACTTAGAATTTACCACTGCAGTACAAACTGCCTTAAATTTTAATTTTCCTGCATAAAAAAAAAAAAAAAGTCCTGTAAAGATCCCTTTCAGCATTGATATAAAGTAGCTTTCTTTGAAGAATTCCTTAAAAGGAAAAAAATACTGCTTTTAAAGAAATATATATTTGATCTTGCAGATGATTCACAAAGAGAGGATACTAAAGATGAATCTGTATTGTTGCCCAGCCAAGAACTGCCATCTCTCTGAAAATCACTCTGGAGAAAACACACCACAGTGGCAACAGTAGCAAAGCATAGCAGTATTTTACTCTTTTTTTCTTTTTAATTTTTTTCCCTAATATGCATAAATAGTTTTACTACTTGCAAAGACCAAACATGAGTAATAAAGCTTACCACAGCCACAAAAACTATTTACAATAAATGGTCAAATCAGATCTGTTAAGAACTAATTAGCAAGCAGCATTTCTTTCAATGATCTTTGCCTAGCATTTGTTTTTAGTGAATGTCTTCTTTTACTATATTGGCCATTTAGATAGATAATTCTGAGTTTTCTTGGTCTTTATACTGCTACAAAAATTTTAATATTAATTTCCTTTTCTGTAATATTGCTGGTACTAGTATCAGACCCATATATAATATTCCTGCTTTGCTTAGTGTTTGTGCAAGGGTCAAAAAATGTTTTTCTTACAAGTTAAAAATTGACTTATCACTAAAACTTTTAGTTAATGCTAACTTGGGACTCTTAATTTTATAATATATTAGCACAGTAAAATTTTGTTCAAGTCATATCTAAAGATCCCAATGTAAATATGGAAGTTTCTAATTTTCACTCAGTTTTTTTCATCTCCCTGTCTACTTCACTCAGACTTCCATTTCAACCAAATTACCATATCTTTATTGAAGTCCTCCTCTTTCAGATTCACCCCCTGCTGAATTTCAACCTCCAGTGGTTCAAGCAATTTTTGTATATCGAAGTCAAATTGCTCCAATTCCTTCAAAGGAATGAAGGGCTAAAATGGGAGAAATACAAAGGTTATTTATTTAAATCACATACTTAATAGTTTTATTAGAAACATAAATGAGAAGAGACATCTGTTCTACTCCCTACTGCTAAAACAATGATAGACTTTCCATCATGTGGAAAAATATCTACACCATAGAAGTCAAAGTACCCACAGATACAAGTAAAGATAGGTGTTTAACAGTACTGTAGAATATCCATAAAAGAAAACATCATAATTCTATGGTGAATGGAAATTGAAAAAAAATATTACATTCTCACATTTGTATGTAAGAACAGATTCAAACAAACAAAATAGACACAATTCCTCCAAAATTAATGGCAATATAGTTACAGTGCTTTAGCTTAGCATTCATTTTTAAACTCTAACACTAGTGCCACTTATTAACAATAATACACCGCCTTTTATCTACCTGATACCTGGGTGCCTGTGGATAATTAAATGTACAATAGGCAATATACTTAAGTGCATTGCAAAGGATCAACGGAAAAAGCTTTCTTCTTTCAAAGCTTTAAATGCAAGAACAAGCTACAAATTCTTGATGATTCTTGCATAAAATTTAGATTTAAAGGTAATTAATGCTTTATGATGTTCTAGGAACTCTTGGACATAAAACTGTCTTCTTTCTAAAAACATAAGCACATTATATTCTAATCAGATCTCTTTTACTCTTTCCTCCAGTACAACTGATATTTATTATAAAACAAAAGTTTGTAATGAAGATGATAACAATCCAAGTTAATCAGCTAAAACAAAAGAGACTGGGCATCATCTATTCTCAGCTGTTCCATAGATAACTTGTGAGAATTATGGTAAAAATACCTTAATTGTATCTGTTTGATTGTTTTAATGACAAAGATTTTGTGCACTTACAAACATTAATGGAAATATAATAATCTACAATATTTATAGAGAATAATACTGTGTTCACAAATTTTCATCAAGAAGCTCAGAATTACACTCAGCAAGCACTTCAACTAGGTAGAAATAATAGCAAACTACAGAGTAATTTATTCTCAAATGCTCTGAAGGATGTCTTCAAAAGTACTTAAATTTCACTAAAAGACAAATCAACTAATAAAACTGGAATATAAAATTATTAATTCTGACAAATGCTAAAAACAATAACAAAACAGAAAATGGAAGGAAAAATACTAAATGAAATTCCAATAATTGAATGAGGTTCAAAGACCACTTGAAAATGTTAAGTCTCATTTTAGTACACTATGACCATTTTGTTAATTAAGGACACAACAATTATATACTACTGTTTACTGACTTCACAGGTAATTTCTTATTTACTTCACTTTTGTATTGATAGTTGTTAGTATTTGAAAAAATATAGCTAATTTGAAAACAGATGAGAATTGATTGAAAATAGATTATGAGAGTTTACTATCTTCTTGAATTGATTATTTAATCTGTTATTCACCAAGTGAATAATTTACCTAAGCATAAAAAACCCCAAACACTTAGGAAGCATAATATCACCCTGTAAGAATAATAATTTTTAAGTCCATGAAGCTGAAATCATTACTAAGGCAAGTGTGGTTACCTACATTATACAGGTGGCGAAAACAAGGCACCCAGCAATTTAGTCCTTTATCCAAACACATACAGCAGTCAACAGAATCACCAAGAACTCAAGCTTTTGCCACTGTATCTTATGCGATACCTGGAACTATAGCTCAACCATACCCTAGCTGTCCGTTGCCCAAGGTCCTGGGAAATGTCCCCTAAATTCTAATTTACCATTAAAATTATGTGCTGTAGTTATTCCTCTCATCTTGCTAGATACATAGTGTATAAAGCTTAATGAGGTGCTGCCATTTCAGCTCATCTTGCCTATACAATCATAAACGGGAGAACACCTGAGAGAGAAGGTTGCCAGGTGGAAGATGTTTGCAGGCTGCGTTCTGAAGACACTTCATCTTGACAAGCATCTTTTCCCCCTTCTTTGAGTGAGCCCACAACATGCAATGCAAACAGTTAACCCATGATAAACCATCTACAGGCAGTCCCATTGTTCCTTAAGATAAGCAATAATTTCACACAACCTTATCGAAGGCTGCATCAACCCTGTATGCTTACAGCACTCTGGAAGTGCAAGGTAAAACTGAGATGGAAATCCAGACTGCAGAGATCAGATGTTCAGAATAAAATTGACACACAACATGGTTGTTTGAGTTTTGTGCCAAGATGTTCTCTGTCTACAATTTGTACTTCTGTAAGAAGTACATGAGAAGCATGCTGGAATGGCTGAAGTTCTACTGATGGCCAAGAGGAAAAAAAAAAAAAAAAAAAAAAAAATTACCTTTATTCATAGGACATACTCTTTTCTGTTCCAGAAATGAAACTTATCTAAACTCAAATATCCATAAAGAACGTACTGGTTACAAGAGGTACTGAGCCCTGCGTAAACCCTAAACAACTAATGAAAACCACTGATCCTCTGTGCATTCATTTCCAGGGCTACTACACTAGCCCAGCAAAAGGGAATTAAGATCCCTGTATTCCTGTTAGCCTATATACCAACCTGTATGGCTTCCTGCTTTAATCTGCCAAATAGCTCTCCACAGTAAAGGCAGCAAATACAATAGAAACAGTAGGAGGCTTATGCCCTCCCTCATTCCAACTCAGAAGTCACAACTAAAATTACCTAATCCATATTGACTTCAGATATCAAACTAGTTGTACAGATGAGTAGCTGAAGTATAATTGATACAATCTATGTATATCTATCTATCTATCTACCTACCTATCGATAGATCTCTCTATCTATCCATCCAATCAATGTTGGTCAGTCACAGCCTCATAGGAACAGGCTGGGTGCCTTTAATGAAAAATTAGCCCTCCAAAAGAAGTCTATAGCAGGCTACTCATACTTTCAGAATATTAAGAATCTTACTAATTCCCCGATATTTCTCAATCTTTATAAGTCAGTGAAGTAATCACTGTTACATTCACATAAAGTCAGTGAATACTTCTGATGGTGAAGCAGTGAAAGACCTTAACTCCAAAAAAACCAAACCTTCACACTTTAAACAAAAAAAAATTAATAGGTTCTACATATTTTTTCCTTTAAAAGTTTAGTTTTGGAGAAACCGCAGCCCGCTACATAGTTGTAATTGTGCACCTTATATAAATATCATTTTGTATGCATCTCCACATGTAAGCAAGTCCTCCTACCTTTCCACTCTTAATTCTTTGTGATATAGTTGCAAAACGCTGGTTGATCTCTGACAGTTTAGGCTCTATTACTTTCTTGCAGTGATCTCCGTAGTTTGTCATCAAGTCTACTGCCTGGTCACGTACAGAGTCCACCTTTGGATGCATATCATTCAGCTCAGCCTTTAAGCGCTACAGTCCATGAGCAAGAGACAGGGCTTGAAGTTAGTAATAAATGCAAAGAGAGAGAAAGAGAGAGAGAGAGAGAGAGAGAGTGTGCAAAGGAATAGGGAGCAAAACCACAAAGCAAATTCAGATAATTATGCAAGAGTGTGTAAATCCAGTAGAAATACATTAGATAACATTCCCTCTCATATCCCTCAAATTTATAGCAGAAATGTATCCTGAAGCTAAGAAGAGCTGCAAATCCGTGTATTATAGAATTGGACGTATAGTTGTTGCTTTCCTTACTGTCCATGCCCATAGTTGAAGCAGGGAAAAATGACCAGAGGAAAAACAGTGGGAATTTTTTCTACAAATCTATCACAAATTACAAACAACTGAGGGCAAATACCTTCTTCCTCTGCAATAGTAATCTTAACAGTAGATCCCAGTATGGGCAGAGGCTAAAAAAGACAGCCAGGCATTCAGGAATCATAAACACAGTTGGGCATTAAGAATTACATTTCACCATCTGTATGAAATGCCTTTGTGCAACACAAATACATATACCTGTATTGATGGCAAAGATAATTGTACTGTGTACCTGATGGTGGCAAAATTGTTCATTCAACTACAAAAGCCTGTCCTGTAATCCTGCTAAGATCAATGAGGCATTGATTTATGTTCTGCCTTGGAATTTGTAAAGTTTTGCTTTAGCAAATGGTATCATTATGTTAGTGCCAGCAATACAGTTCTGATTTTGATTTGCAAACTGGTCCTCAGATAGTATGTACTGCCCATGGAGTTTAATACGAAGTAAAACGTCACACTGAATTCAGAAGAAAAAAAAATCCATACAGATAATCTTAACAAAGAAGGTATTTTAAATAAGATACTTTAAAATTCACATCTATCTTGCAAGTTAATTTTTCATCAGTTGGTCAAATGATGCAATGGGCCAAATTAAACCTTCTGTTCAATATACTAACACATTATTATACAGCAAGTTCACCATATAATATGCTTGTCTGTGGTGTTGGTCTGGCATCAATGCAAACAGTGTTTATAGAATTAAAACAATCATATGACAGAGATATCAAACGCAGACACCATGGATATCAGAAAAGTATCACAGAAAAACAGAAATGAAGAACATAGGAAGAAAGGATTTCGTTCAACCAGATGTGCTTAAGGAGTATTTTGCAGCAAATACAGGTTTAATAAGCTGCTGTTCTACTCACCAGGAAGTCCTCAAGACTTACAATAACATATCTGGTTTTATTTCTGCAGGGATTTAACTTTTGCAATGCAGTGCAAATTTATTAAGTAATCTACAAGCTGCCAGAGGGGTAGCTTTATCACGGAAAAAAGAATGTTAATCAATCTATGATACCTTTCAAAATAGGCTAATTTTGACACATTTCTTTGCAGAATAAAATTAATGTTTTCCACAAAATCTCATTTTTTTACCTTAAGAATTTCCTCTTTTTGCTGGGGCTTTTGTTTATCAGATTCATCCAACAGTATTTCAGCACGATACATCCAAGTTGTGACATTAGCTACATTCTGATCAAAAGCTTCCATGTGCTTTTGATATTCCTGTATGTGGAAAAGGTAAATACTGCATACAAAAAAATAATCAGAACTGAAATAATACCTGTAATTATGCCAACTGTGGCAAATACGCATACATCATGAAATTAAACTTGTTTATTTTACACAGTAACTGCTTGTTTTGTGAAGGACAGAATCTGTTGTTTGTTTGCTCTCACTTTATATATTGTGTTTCTTTAAAAAGACATTCTAGGAGAGAGAGAAGCTTCCGAAGTGACAGGCAGGACGGTGATACAGTCGCAGCAAGACGCAGGTGTCACAGCTCAGCCAGGCTGCTGAGAGGAACAGGAAGCTGACAGCCAGACCTACCAGAGGTGGAGAGAAGAGTTTCCCGAGAGCCACGTACAGAACTTTGGAAGGCCACCAAATTGACTGAAACTCAGGTGGAAACAAGGATGGACTTGCAAAGTCACATTCAAGAATGTGAGCTTTGCACATAAAACTTTCATTTGCGCTTCACCTAACTTCTCAGCTTTGAGACTGCTTTTAAAAAAGCTATTCTGATAAATATTTTTTTTCCTCCTTAATTTACACACCTTTTGTCTTTTTTGGTGACCTCACTAGAATCAGGTCTCTGCATATCCACCTCAAAACTCCAGGAGAGCTATGTATAGTTTGGCATAATACTAAGTAAGTAACACTTTTTATGGTCAAAAGGAACAGCTCAATGACATGTTGCAGTCGTTACCACTGGTACACTACTAAAATATCTATATTCAGTCTGTGTTTACAAGTTTTCCAACTGTGGCAAACATGCATACGTTATAGAATTAAACTTGTTCATTTTATACAGTAGCTGTAGAATCCACAACAGAGAGAAAGTAGAGGAATGCATAACTGTATCAGTCTATAAACCCCATTGTATGTTTCTTATAATCAGTTTATAATCACATTGAAGCTGAGGACCTACATCACACTGAATGAAATGCTTACGTTTTCCAAATAAAATACGCACAGCCAAGTGCTTGCACTTGTATACTGCATACAGCCAAAGAAGCCCTGTAATGATGGTGTATATGATTGCAAAAGAAATCACAAAGTAGCCACACAGACTGGAGTGGACCTCTAACGCATCAAGCTCTGAAAAGTCATGATAAAAGCTAACACACTCTCAAGACCCACTTCAGTTTCTCTGGGCTGAAACTGCATTCCCATTCTCTCAGCACCTGAAACAGCATACAGATTTCCCAAAGCATTCTGGTAGTGGAATAGTTAAGACTCTTCTCTGTTTAAGGGTTCAAGCCATCATTTCTTCACGGCAGAATTAATTTCAAGGGAGAATATAGTTACGTGACTATCAGCAGCTGAAGTAGTTGGGGCTGGGGCTCCTGCATCTGAACTAAATGTGGTTTAGGGATTTTACTTTGGACTAAGCTTGATCTGGTGCCCTTAGCTAAGTATCCCCACCAAAACAAGCACCACAATACATGCACATCATGCATTTCTGAAAGAGCAAATCATAGTCCTTGAGCACATTAGGTGTGCACCCTGAGTTTCTGATTTAGTTGCCTCTGAAATGAATCTAGTTCACACACACCAAAGCTACCCTGTGGGCCAAACCAACATGCAAGCAGGGACTGACTTCTCACTTGTACTACTCTTCCAAATGGAAATGTTAATGTAGCCAAAAGCAGACAAGGTTGTTGGTATCAGTACCAAGACTAGTTCAACTTATTTGACTATTTCTTTGAATTGATTCATGTTCAAGTAGTCTAGGTCCTTGGGGAGAAACTGCATTTCATTCATCAGGAAAAAAAATAGTTCAGGAACTACTGAGGCAGACAGGAATGGGCACTAACAGTAAAGACTCCACAAATCCATCATTCTGTAAACAGTCAGATTCTTAAAATATATACAATGTATTAAACAACAATCAATCTGCTTGTCTGTGTAACTATGTACCCAATAAGCGTAGTCCAGCACACCAGAAAAAGCACTCCTATAAGGCTGAGCACCTATGAATAGGCACCAGTATTTCCTCTATGTGAACAAATGCGTTTTCCTTACCAGTAACAGATTGAACCATTCCTCAGCACGTGAAGTTACTGCTATCCAATTACTGTTCAGGAGGCTGAGTTTATCCTCCACTAGGCTTTCCTCTCCTTTCAGCACTGTCTTCAAATTCTCCCCTAAATCACAGATGCTCTTAAGATGGACCTGGCGTTTCTCAATCTCCTTCCGTGTTGCCTACATAAGCAGAATAAAAAATAAAAGTTCAGGAAATAAGAAATTCTCCACATTAAGAACATCAAATATTAAAACAGCCAGAAAGTTCATACTGCAAAACAAACTCTTGCTTCCTATAGAAAGGGAAAATGATCTGTGAAGAGCAGTAAGTAAAAAGTAAATTGTTCCTCTTTAGCTCTGATGAAATTGTAAAAGTTCTCATAGTTTCATAATCATTTTTGCTACTAGTTTAATTTTAAAAAGTGTGAATTACCTCTCATTCCAGTGTTCAAAATATAGTTTTAGTACTTAATTATTAAACAAGAATCCACATTTTACAATATTTATATTAAGATGTTTTAAGTTACTTTGCTCATAATAAAATGTCATAGTTATCAAATAGCACATAAAGCTTACACAATAGCTGGGACAATAATAAAGCATTATGATGACATCTTAAGACTTAGAGAACTCCACTGAAATATTCTCATAAAATATTTTAATATTCCTTTAATATTTTTCAATGCAATCTTTTTCAGCAGAAACCATGTTCTTCTCTCCTGTTAGATTTCTTGTTTCCTAACTGTAGAAATGCATCTTTCCATTCACTTGGGATTTTACTCTGAGAACCAAAATACTAAAATAAGCTATTATCCATAGCAACTCTAAGCTTGAATGATTAAAATTCATATGCAGTGTTACAAGACTAGATTTCCAGCATCTCCTCCCATTATTATCTTACCTTATGTAAACAGATTTAAATGATATTTAAGGTCACATAATTTACTCATTATTAATTTCTTAATATTTGTTGCAACATGCAAGTTTAACAAAAGGAGCAAATCCCAAAATATTTAGACAATGTGTAAAAAAGCAGGAATTTAATGCTAAATACTGAGATGACACATGCAGGGTATAACAGTCTTGCTGAGTACTAAAGGAGAGGCACAAATTCCTTACACCTAATATGGCATATAATCAGTTTTATGAGAAATATTTATCTGAGCTCTTTGGCACCTGATAGCAATGATCCAGACATACATGGTTTCTGCTTATAGAATAAAGCTCCAACTAGAAATGAAGTGGTCCAAACAGAAGTAAGTTAGGAGAAAATTAAGAATCACATCCAGAGACATTGACTTCTCACAGATGACTTGAATACAGTGAAGAAGAACCACTTGTAATCAAACCAGTCACAATTCTTCCACTTCAGAATCAACACTGTTATTGGACTAGAACTACACCTTTATCACCTCCATGACATCACACCTCTCATGGTCAGTTTGTAATAAAGACAGTATAGAAATTACTTTTTGGTACAATATAATCTTAATAGTACCTCCAACTTACTTGGCATATGTTATGCTTAAAGCAGCTACTCGGTTCCTATGCTTAACAGAATTAATGATCTAATTTTATAACGTTATTTCACAGAAAGGGTTTTACACTTACATTTCATGTAAGTATGAGAATTTTTCCACGTTCTACCAATTTTCTCAAATACAGAGGATTTGTAATGGAATCAAGACATGATTAATGCAGATTATTAACTATAAACTAAAGAATTATAGAATTTGATATGGAGAGTTTTAAATTTCAACAGGTTCTAGTCAGATTAAAGGAAAAATATGCCCTCTTCTAATACAATTTTATATGTTTCACAGCAGGTACAAAATGTCATCACAAAAAGGAATAAGACAAAGAATATAATTTACCTCCAACTCCGCATGGAATGTTTTAAGCTGCTTTATTACCTTTTCAGAATAATTTGCTTCCATTTGGAAAAGAATCTCTGAAGCACGTTTACTATGGGTTGTGGTTTCCTTTGCATTTTACATGTATGAAAACTCAGACCAGTCTTGGGCTAAATATATATAAATATTAAGCCCAACTAGAAATACAAACAGATGGATCAGATAATTAAATATCTGTTAAATAAAACTGCTACCCAAAAACCAGATGCATAATTCCCAATCTATAACAAAAAGTGCAGCAGCACTTTGCCTGATCCCAGCAGTAAAGTAAAGACTAGGTGTACCTCTGGGCAATACAAATATTAACACTCCTGTGTATCAGCAATTAAGGGACATAAATAACCAATGAGATAACTAAAGAATCACACTTCCCCCCAGCTTCTTAAGAAAAAAAACATTGAGGCCTTCAACACAATATTGAGATGAAAAAGCTATCTTCTGCAATACTTCAAATCTCTATTAATCAAAGTTCTAATATATAAAAACCTGGACCCATTTAATACAGTTCAAAAACTGGCAGGGTCTGTAAAGACAGAAGGGTTCCACACTGCATTATCAGCTAGGACCTAATCTGTATGATATAATGCGTACTAGGTAAACCAATAACTTTTTTCCAGTTCTTTGACAACTCTGATAACATGGTTTTGTTTTGTTTTGCTTTGGTTTTGTTTTAATTTGACATTTCTTCATTATATTATGCAGAATTCTCTTTTCAGTATTTCCAGGCAGTGACAATATACATATACTTTATCCATCACAATGTAACAGATAGCGTTGGTAAATTTTCTGTACTAACAAGACAAAAGGACTGCTATTATTTTAACAACATTATATAAAACAGATAAAAAAAGGTCATGATCCCAGGATTATTTCATTAAAGCTCAGGGAGTGGCTTTCAAAATCTGCTAATTTTTGAAGACCAACTTCCAGTATTCAGTGAATTGGCCTTCATTCATCACTTTTCCCTGTATTTTCTTGGGGAATAGAAGAGCATATTTCAAAATTAAGGTAAAAATCCCCAACCTTGCAGGATTTAAACCCCCTTCTGGGTGCCCTAACGTCAGACTGCAATTCAGCTGTGAAGTTTATTTGAAAATATGTAAGAAAGATATATAAATTTAACTATAGAATTAAAAGCATTAGCTTTGTAATTTAAGAAGTACAAGAATGACATTCCAGACAGCAGAACCCTTAAAAAACCAAACCCTAATATCCCAAACACCTCTACAATGGGTACAATATGAAACATTAACAAATATAGCAGTGAAATTCTTCCCAGAAGGATTAGGCTTTTTATACATTTTGATTTTGTGTGTTTATTGTGATGAAACTATGTAACATAAATAAAATACATAAACATGTTAGAAGTTGGGAAAAAGCTGGCATTTTAGGGAAATCATAACATCTAAAATTCGACTGTAGTTGTGAAAATTCGTCAGCAATGTTCAACAGTATTTTAAAACAGATTGCATTAACTCTGCTATTTGCCATTATAGTGAAGTCATGAAATTGACCTTTTTTTTTTCCTTAGGACTAGTATATTTATTTATAAAACAAAAGTTTATTCACGTGTGTATTACTTGCTGGAATACAAAGGTTCCATAAATAATTTCAGGAAAGACAGATCCATTAAAATGGGTATACAAATTTTAGAGCTTATATTAAGGGGAGAAAGAGAGATATCTACATGGTCATCTCTTCTTTGCATATGCCTCCATGTAGGATCACATCTATCATCAGATACAAGAGTTAAAGATGATTGCAATCTCTCCATTCAGATTGCTGTTCTAATTTCTGTTAGACAGAATTCTGAAATATCTCTGAAAGAAGCTCTTGTACTTCCACTTTTTTGAAGTACCAGTTGTGGCTATTTGGCACAGGATACCACAACAGAAATTCTTTGACCCCAAAAATTCACTTGTATTTCACTGAATGGAATCTTTTCTTAGCTTTTAAAGGAACCATTATTCTTTTCTCATTTGTGTTTCTCAGAAAAATGTTGGTAGCATGCATTAATCAAAACTGGGGAAGCATGTCACCACTGAAGTCCCAGAATCTGAACATTTGCAAGAGAAATGGCATCTAGGTTCCTGGCACCCAGGAAATGAAAGCAATCAGACAGATCCTTCTTCTCTGTTAAAATTCTGCATCCAGAACATGACTCAGGTGACCAGTTTCTAGCCCCATCCCAGTAACACCAGAAGGAAGAGAGGGAGATAAGACCAGCTGAGCTTCCCTATACCAGTCCCTACCATCAAAACCTCAGGAAAGAAGTTGCAGTGTAAAATAAAAGCTTTATTTAAGAAAAACAGATCTGGATGGCTTGAAACTTGGAGAGAAGGCAGATTGCTTTGCAGTGTTGAAAGACATGGGGACAAGCAAGTTGCATACAATGGTATTTTACCTATTTTGCATATGGTCCATAGGATGAAAGAACGAATCATGTTAGTATAAATAAACGCAGTTCCCTGGCAGCCATATACACTTTGAGCGGCATACACATCTTGCTCTCCAACCCCACTGTACTGTGGCACACTCTTTATCTTTCAGTTTAGTAACGAATACTACTGGGGTTTGCTGTTTTGTTTTGTTTTGGTTTTACTTGATGTTTCATAAGGGAGGGAAAATCATAACCTCCTTCACATTAGCAAATACTAACTAGGAATGAATGATGTTTGAAAACAGAAGCTACATAGGAATGGCTTTTACTGAGGACGTGGTGGAAAGGGTTTCTGAGCTATACTTTATAATGATAAAACTATCATATATGAAATTGAACTACTGATTTTTTTCAAACAAACCGGAGTTGTGACTAAATACAGAGGATAATATTTTATTTGTGCTGGTCATTAACATAGGTAGATGAAAAAGATTCAACAGCAATGAATGATAGAAGAAAAGTTCTATGTGCCTCCACACTGTCTGTACACTGTGGATTACTTGGAAGTAATCTTTGCAATTTAAACCTCTCCAAAAGAAATGGTGGCTCAGCTCTCACGGGTGGGATTACAAAATTAATCAGAAGCTGACATTATGGCCTTCTCAGTGGCTGATTATACATATTTGTTTGTTTATTCACAGCACATCTTTCATTTTATTGCATTCTGGCCACTGACTATGAATCAGCTGACGCAATTTTCAGATCATTTTCATTTACTGATTTTACTGATAGGAAATATGCTGTTAAATGTGTTAGCTAATGTAATTCTAAGTACTTCAAGTCAACTTTATATTCACTGGTATTATACACTCTGCTAAAATATAACATTAAAGCACTGGCAGACTCATACTGCTGATAGTAGGGAGTGATACAGGACTTTTCCGCAACCAGCTGCCAAATCCTTTTTGAGAACATGTTTTTCTGGCAACCTAATTCTTATTGGGCCAGTTCCTGATTCAAAGACAAATAAAACCTGCAATGGTTAACGTCTTCAGTGATAAATATGTTCACTAAATTAGACTTCTAATTATAAACGGATTTCTAATATACAATGTTTAATGACTATCTTTCCACCCACATGTCATTTTTCTTATCTATTATAACAGAACTGAATTCAAATGGAAAGATTTAGCTTGTCTCTACTGAGTAAAAAGGCAGGATTTACAGTCTTCAATATATTGCCCATCTCATTTCACATAACTCAGCCAAGTTTTTCTTCCATCCTTAGAAAAATTCTAGACATGAACAATTAACATACTTGCCTTCATGTCCAGATTAATGCTATGTTTCATTAACATAATTTCCTACTCCAGGTGGACATTCCTTTTTATTTCTAGGTGTTTATACCTTGAAGCCAATGTTCTCATGTATAAAGTTTTTATTCTAGACTCAATCTCTAAAACCCTCTGAGTTCCTTTCACTTATAAGAAGTCTTGAGTACTGAAAATGAATTAGAAATAAGTGCAGTAATAAATATAACTGTTTCCTTGTGGGGTAAATAAAAAAGATTATGAGCTCTCTGCTTAGTTATGTCGACAGCAGCACACATCCAATTTTCAGTTCGTTCACACTATTGAGTTCTCCTCTCCCCCCTTCTATTTTCCATCTTATTTTTTCTGCAGACTTTCCTCACAATGGCAATCCGCTGGGCCTAATTCATCTCCCAGTACATTTCATTAGATCAGTTACTGTCTTCGGCAGCCTATTTACCCGGGAAGTCCAAAGCCCAAAGCTGCAACATTAATCAGATACTGTGAGGCCCTGGTTCTGGGGACTGAATTATTGATGTATGATTTTGTATGATGCCTCATTGAAATCCACATAGGAGGATCACTATCGTACTTGTTTATGAAGTCCTCACAAGAATTGTAAAGTGTCCAGGATAACATGCAGCAGTTCCTGCCTCTTAGTGGGAGCAGATTCTTTAGGGAAAAGGTATACTCACATCACATAATTTCTGCAAATACTTATATTTGGAAGGCTAGCATCTGCCATCAATACTATCTGTTGGATTGATCAAAACTAGAAGTGTGCTTATATTTATGTAAATATTGGTTTTAAGAGAATCTTAATAAAGGAATTTTGAAAACCACTCAGTGCAAACATACTTCAACAACAGGCAGCTGCTCTCATCCAAAGTGGTTTATTCTTATTTTAATGATGAGCTGACTGAAGGAGAAGAGCTGAGGTATCATATGCAGATGGACTGCAGTGAAGGCTTTGGGCAGGATTTGAAGCCAAAATATGCTTTTTACCATTTCTTTCTGCAACCTTTATGTAGCAATTCCTCATGAAAATTCACACTGTTCAGTGGAGTTCTTCGAGATTAGTAGATGGAGTGGTTCCCATTTGATATATTTTTCATGTTAATATTTCTTATTTTAATTAGCTCTTGTTACCCTTTTTTGATTGTCATAAGATAAAAACATGTTGTACTTGTTGTAGGAAGTGAGAGACATAACAAGGCCTTCCTACTGTGTAACTGCACTGATCATCAGACTTTAGGTTCTAATTATGCAACTTCTGAAGCATGAAAGTTCACATCTAACAATTAAATGGTATTAAGGACAAATCTTTCTATTTAAGCTGCTGTGAAGCTGTATACATCTGGATTAACTTTCCTGAACACGCATGCAGGAACATACAGTGTACATTTCTGTTTCAGTAGAACTGTACCGTGTAGTTTAACACCACCAAAGATGATTCTTATTTTCATGACAGAGTAAATAGGCTGAGTAACTGACAGCTTAGTTCAGGGATGTTAAACCCATATGATTGTCTAATCCATCTCTTAAAAATCTGACACTTGCCCTTTATTATGGATGTTAAGAACACAATATCAATCAAAAGTAATAAGAGGAACTGCTCAGAGTTTACTTTAGGAAAGGCACAAATTGGAAATGAGAGAACCTCAAGCAGCAATGGTTTTTTTAAGGATTGAGGTTTTGATTTGAATGTCAAAGCAACAATAGTCAAAGCAGTAATTTTAAGATAATAATAGAAAAAAATTGATCTTTATATATTTTTGGATACTACTTTAAAAATATTGTCACTTAGAGACAGATCGCAGAAGACTTGTAGACTTTTTCGTGTTATTTGTTTGTAAATCATCAGAGTAGGCCAAAAGACATTTTATCATTTTATCAAAGATATTTGATCAAGCTCAGAAGGCTTGAAAGGGGCAGTTAAAGAAAAACAAACAAACAAACAAAACAAACCACAAGCCAAATTCTACTCCAGTTCCTTTAATCCCCACAGCCTTTAAAAAACAGTGGTAAGGTTGCCTGTGTATTATTCATTACCATTATGGAAATACCATAATGCATGGTGAGACTGGTAAAATGTTTAAGGAATTCTTCATATTAAAAAAAAACCAGAAGTGGTAAACATTTACAAAATAAACAACACTGTTTGGGGTGTGTGTGTGTTGTTTTGTTTTGAAGTTATATAGGAACACTTATCCAAAATGTTGCTGGTTGCACATAATTATTTGAAATTTTGAAGCTTTGGATAATGATGAGCAGTTTTCTCTAAAGCATAGATTTTGGTATATGTGTACAATGATATCTTGGTTTGCTTATATTCTGACTGGATTTTTATTACATATGCAGAACTAGATTAGCCAGTGCTGAGTGATACTGTGCTAAGTCTTAACATCACAGGGATATGCAGTTTGATATATAATTCTTGCTCCCCTCAGTGATTCTGTAAGATGTTTATCTAAACTGTGGCACTCATAGTAATTTTGAGGAAAGTTTCCTGTTAGGCTTTGACACAAAATAAGGATTCAGGTTGAAGCCTCACGGAAGTAAGAAACCCTCAGAATGAAAACGAATGAGCTACAAACGAAAAAGGGTGAGAAAACAAACCATAGAATCATTTAAGTTGGAAAAGACCTTTAAGATCATCAAGTCCAACCATTAACCTAGTACTGCCATCCCACCACTAAACCATGTCCCTAAGCACCTTATCTACCCATCTTTTAAATACCTCCAGGGAAATATCCCACCTCCTGACAGCTAACTGAACATGTGGAATATATCATGTTCCTACATCTTTAATCTTTCATCCACTGGAACTGTTTTACTGTTTAATAGTTGTCTAATCATGGTAGAAAGGGATGAGAGAGAAAAGCATCTCTATTTACATGGATACTGGATGGATAATTTATAGTACTCCGAAAAAATGAAATTCGGACTTTAAATTCATCTAAGTGAAGATTACTGCAATATGAATGTGAATTTTGCTGTTGATACATGCAGAGACAAGATGGCTTGAACTTTTCTGAGCATTAATGTTAGGGTGACATAATGCCATAACAGTTACAGAAGTTCCACTAATTAAAACACCAGAATTGTTACTTTCTTTCTTTATCAAGAAAGAAATCTCTCTTTCTGTAATATGCATAAACTGAGATATATAAAGGTACAGTGTGTGTTATGTTGTTACCTTGCCCCAGGCAATTTCAGCATCCAAATTGCTAGGCATCCCCTGCACAGCTGATCTCTTTGTCAACTCTGCATCTGTCGCTGCAAGCCATTCTGTCATAGCATTAATTTCTTTTCGTAGCTTCCGGGACAATTTCAAGCATTTCTCTAGCTCTTGCTTTTTTTCTGTCACCTGCAGAAAGAAAACATGTGTTTCTTAACTCTTCAAACAAGTTTAATGGTTTTTATATACCATTTTCTATATGCTACTTTTCTATAAAAGCTTAGCTTGCAATTTTACAAGCCAAGTTGCACTTTTAATGTAGTTATGGCTTGCCTTAGTTCTCTCAATATCTGTAATATTGTTGCTAGAATGCAAACACCTATAAGAAAAAATGTGCATAAAGATGCATTGAGTTTGGACTAGCAGCAGACCTGTGCAAACCAACTCCTCTGTTTTGAAGTCATGCATAGAAAACTAATTTGGAAAAAAATAATTAAAAGGCTTTCCCTGAGACACAAAATAGATGTCAAAAACCCTTCAAAGATTACATTTTCATACAGATGGCCATAGTGTGATATGTTTTCTCTACATAGTTACGTTACATAAAAGAAAAAAATCTCTGCCAAAGAAACACCATGTTCTTGAAACACAGAAGTCACTGAATGATGTCAAACTAAGGCAGCACGGTCACCTTTAAGTTCTTAATTTCTCAGCATATTATTGTCAGTATATTTGTTGGTTTTTTAATACTCTTTCAATGTAGGGGGGTTGCACAGGAGGTTGTATTTTTTTTTTTTCAAAGCAAAGTGAAAAATAAATTAAAAATCAGCAGAAACATGTCTCATTAGCAAATCCTTTTCATGGTTTAATAACATTTATTTGGGTCACTGCAGAACAACTCGTGCAGTTTGCATTACATTCTTCGATGCATTCTTTACTAAGCTCTCTTGCCCCCCTCCCACCTCCTTATCAAAAATGTGTCTGACACTTTAGTATGATGCAGGTTGCTCCCAGTATGCAGTCAGACTCACAGCCATCCTGCAATAGGAACACTTGTATTTTGGTTATATAATGATTTCACTTTCTTTGATACAGAGGGGGAAAAACCAAGGTGTCCTCAAGTGTCCTCGTGTGATTCTATTTGGCATTGACTAAATATTAGGCATCTCTGTTCTAAATAAATCAACAAAAGAAAGTTGAAATATACATTTTCTAGAGAGATTCACAAGCATTTACTATCAGTAGGCTGCATTACAAACTTTTTGAAGAAAGTTCAGTCTGTAGACTGTAACCCCAAGCTTCTTTTCCACAGTCCCTCCATCTTCCATCACAGTCCCCTTTTAAATTCTTCCTCTTATCTGCATTCTATTTTCTCACTTCTAGTTTCCTTAAAGCATCAACCTTTATTCACTTTTTCCTGAAACTTCTCACCCAGTTTAAGTCCCAGGCTACATCCAATGGAACTGATTCCCAGTCTCTTAGATGGGAGTCTTCACCACAGACTTATGTGCGGCAGCTTTCTGCTGTCTTCTACACTTTACAACTTTTCAGACTATCCTAAATCTTAACCTCCACCACTAGCTTCCAATCTTCTAGATCCCCATATTCACCTCTTCACACTCACAGCTTTTCAGTTAGCCTTTTCATATGCTAAATGAAGTACTGTGGACAATCTCTGTTTTATTACTTAAGGCCTTTTAAGAGTATTACATGGTACCTGGAAGGAAGGCTGAGTGTTTAGGTTGTCTTGACTGTCTTACACTACATTTTGGTATAATTTGGAGGAATAGGGGAAAATAACCCTACCTGCAAGCCCCTGAGCATATCCATGGAGACAAAGAAGGTTTCACATAATTAGTAGAAAAGGCAGAAGAGTAAATGATCTCAGATAGACATTGGGCAACTGGTGGTTAGAAAATACAGATTAACAAATTATGTTGTCCCGAAGTTTAAAAAAGGTCAATCAAAGAAGGTGGATTAGAAGTGTTCAGTAGGTCTCTAATATTTAAAAGAAATTACTAATTACCTTGTACATCATTTAGTAATCAATTGAGATTGTAGCCACCGATTTTTATTTAAATATTTTTAAATAGAAACAAATTGTCTACAGTAGTGTCAAGTGTCCAAAACTGGTATTGATATATACTAAAACCATTTTCTGCTTTGACACGTTTTGAATACAAGTAGCAGTGCAAGGAACAAAATTGATTCCTAGCTCTACTGCCAAGGAGAGTTTGAGGTTTTAAAATGTAACAGGATGTTATGAGGTTAGGTACATGGCTTTTGCTATCCCTGGGTAAACAGATCAGATTTGCCCAGGGAATAAGCAATATAATGTCCCTGATCATATATTATCACTCTGTGGAGGCTTAATAGTAAAATCTCAGAACATTTATTCACTGAATATGCTTTATGTGCTTTCTTGTATGCCAAATTTATTAAACAAGACCGCAGAACTCACAGTCAGGCCAAGAGGTAAATCCCTGTGAAGGACCATAAAATTCAGCTTTTTAGAGCTCCATTCACACATGGATCCACGAATCCACACAAATTTTCACCTCTTCGTCTAATGAGTATTAATTGTCATTATAAATAACTATTTGCAGGTACGTAGTAGCAATATAATGCAAAGTGCACTATCCTAAGTGTGACTGCCTGCGTATGAATCCTAAGCACTCGGTATACTATAAAATGAAGTTACTGATACATGCTGAAACACAGAAAGAATATTTGTGTTGCTATATACATCTCTAAATTCTGTATATAATATCATTAATATTACACTATTTCCATGGACTTTGTATATATCCAGAGGTTACTGATTAATCAGTTTCGGTTTGTAATTCAAATGTAGAGATGTCTTTCTAAAGAAAAATAGGACACAGTGCCCTCTAAAGGCCTTCTGTTTCATGCAATGATATCAAACTATCTCCATACATTTTCTCTATATTTTAAAGCTATTTTAGCTATGCTAAATAGCTTACTCACAAGAATCCTTAGATGTAATAAATAATAAAAATAAAATAAGAAAAGCAGATATTTGCATCAAAAGAAAGGTATTTTACAACCTTTTAGTCTAACAGCCAAAAATTCCTGTGCAGCAGTGCTATTGTGAGGAAAGACCTGACCTTGTAAGTAATAGCCCCTACTGCACACAATGCCCTTAGGAGAGCAGCAAGAACCTTATTACCGCCACTTTCTTTTAGAGTCCAGCTCCCTGTTCTGATGTATTACCACAGAAAGTTTTGATGCAAGGATGGTACAGACCCTACCTCACAGCCACTCTCAACTAACAAACTACCTGAGCTTTAATATAGTAGGTTTTGTGCATATATGTATATGTGCCTGTGTGAGAGAGAGAGAGAATAAGGGCAAGTGAATGCATAAGCAAGCACATGCATGGAATATTTATCATAAATGCAACCACTACACCATGATATTCAAATGACATTTTGGTTTCTTGTCAATTCATCTCAAACCTATTTACATTGAAGCCACTGCTGAAGATTCAAAATTATCAATCATGCTTTTAAAGCACATTTGGTGAAAGATGAGGGGCAAAATTTGATGTTCTGAACAGGTAAAACTCATTCCTAGACCAAAGAGAGGTTTAAGGTCTGATACTGCCTAGAGAATTAGGACTATTCACAGGTATGTCGATCCATATGTGTATAAGCCAAAACCAAAAGGAATAAAGAAAAAAAACACCTACATCTTCCCATTCTTCTCAGGGGGAAGAATTCCTAGGTTGACAGCATCTCAATATATGATACCTAAATATATATAGAAAAACTACACTAGTCATTGCATGAAATTATTAGAAATAAGAATAATTTTCCAGTCCATTTGAGAGCACAACATTTCAGCACATGTTTAAATTAAGCTATTCCACATGCTTCAAAATGTGCTGAAGGACTGTTTTAAATATGAGGGTCTTCTGGAAGCAGTACATATGAAATCATACAAGCAAGTTTACACTTAAAGATGTGTTTTACACTCTGACCATACAGTTCAGTCCTGAGACTTACTATTAGTTATAACTATTACCATTTTTTTCTTAAAAAGGCAGACGTTGACTCAATGCAATCAATTAGGGCTGATAATGGCTAACTGATTCTTTTAGTTCTATATCTCTGGGCCTTTGTGTATCTCTAAAACTGTTAACTATCATGCTATACAGAAGTAAATGTGAGAAATTACATCTAGGGCAACAAAGCTGAACACAGCACTGCAGATTTTTGAGACCCATTAATCTGCAATATGGCTCACTTCAGATCACTAATGGAACATTTTTATCCCTTCGTTAGTTAAGAGAGGTTTCCTGTAACAATGGCACCTGTCTGCTGTTACATTAAACATAATGTAGGAATAAATGCTACAGTCCTTTCTAAAATAATGGAGAAACCAAATACATTGTCTAATCTGAAATGATAGCTATCTACACCTTAATGAAGCAGACTCTTCAGTTTTCTTGACACTCAAAAGATTGATGTCTCTTAATACCTTTATTTTCTAGCAAGAGAGGGAACTGTTTTAATTCAAGTTCCCAGCTGAGTACTATCTCTGCCAAAAGTAACATTACTCTTACTGCTATATCATACTGTATTCAGTGGGGATGAAGGTTTAAACCACATATTGAATGTCAGTATTACCATGGGTTTATTTTCCTAGCTCTTAATAATTAATGGTTCTAATAACTTATATTCTGACAAAATAAAGAATTTTCAGTCTGTCCTAGTTCATAGTTGAATTATATAAATTGTAGAAGGAAACAGACAACTACATCTGTCATTTACAATGTCCATTCAGCCAGTTACAGCATCAAATTTACTCTAACCCTATAGTTTTTAGAAGTTCTGTGGATAGTTTTAATGAAGGCAAGAGGAATAAAACAGAATAATGAAGGATAGTTGTTAATTGACTTGTGTCTTCTTTAGGACAATGCCACAACTCCTCTTCAGAGCTCAAAGGTCCTTGTAGAGGATTGTACTTCAGAAGCAGGCAAGATACTCCACAGATAACGCAGACCCAGAATAAAAAGCCTTTAGGGTTTGACACAAAATTTTCTTTTTTTCCAATCACAGTCTTATTAATATTGGTTAGTAGTCTGTCTTTCCTACTGTCTGTTTAGTTGACTTTTAGGAAAATTTGAGTAAACAAAAACATTCTCCTATTGGGAAGTGTAATAGCATTTAGCTGTAGATGAATTGATAAAGAGATAGATGATGTATAGATGGAAATTTTACACAAGCAATGACAGTGCTCAGGAAGTTAATATGCATTGATTCTACAAGGTTAATTATGTGTATATATATATAAAACTTATCTTTGGCCTCATAAAGTAAAAGTCTGACAAATTTTGAGAACTATATGTTTTTTGCTGTAGGTGAAGCTGAGATTATATAAAAGAATATCGGGAAAGTATTCCTGTAGTCCTCCTAATTACATGCTGATATTCACTAAGTGGTCAAACTGAGTACTGTATATATATTAGATTTTTTTTTTTATTGTAAAATAAAGATGTATTCCAAGGCAATGCATTCCTTTTTACAGAGCTCAAAGGATGATGATTCACTTTTGCTCAACATGAAGATATTTGATAATCCCTATGTAAGGGAGGATGACAAATGGCTAAATTCTGAACAAAGGTTTGCTGATATCCAAGATATATAACAATGGGGCAGTTATTCCACATACTCATAACTAAACAATATTCTATGTGGCTTATATATTAAGATAAGGTAAGTCAGGGTTGTACATGATGTTAAAACCAGGGAACGGTTATGACAATAACTGAACACATGTAGTTAAACTCAAGAGTGCCAAAGAAGCAAATCAGTGGCACACAAATGTTTAATGAGGAAAGCTGCAGCAGCAAGAATTTTTGGTCAACAGATTTTTGAACAGTAACAAATGGAAATTATTTACTTGGAGATTTGTATGGTCAGAGGCAGAAGGAAATGAAAAGGTAGAACTGTCTCTTTTATGAAGTAGCTCTTTAAGTAAAATGTGAAAAAAATCACAAAAAATATTAAGTATTTTTCTGACATGAAGTTTTTTGAAACAAGTGACTGTGAGGCATTAAAATGAAAAAAAAAAAATCCCCCTCTGACCCTTAAAAAACAATGAACTAGTAGAAAAAAAAATTAAGAAAATATAATTTTCAATTGTAATAAAGGAATTTTATATTTTTCTAGAAGGTTATTTTTTCACAGAGCAACTGAATAGCCATCCTGATGCCTGCCTTTGCCCCTATTCTTTCAGTACCACTGTTTAGAAAGTGTGAGGGCATTGAAAGGAACCAATAAAAAAACCCCATTTACTTACTATACCAAGACTGTTCTTCACTTTGCCAGTTAAAAAGAGGGTATAGTTTTGTATTAAAAACACAGTGCTTACCTTTGCACCCAATTCATTATATTGCAACTTCAAAGCTGTAAGCCTTTCATCCAGTTCTTTTGGGTTCTCTGTCTGCTGCTTTTGAACAATCTGCCTCCCAGTTTTTATCACTGTTTCCACTTCAGACTTCACCTCACTCAGGCTTTTATATAATTTCTAATCAAATAGAAATATGAAAGAGAAATAGCACCATTAAAACAAGTAAACCAGAAAAGACTATTGAAGATATTATAAAGGTGCACTAGAAGTCTTTGCATTATTTGCTGTATAAAACCACCATCGTGCATGACTCTGAGCACCTTCCACTCCATTTGAAAGCTAAAGGAGTTGAGAGGTATCGTGGTATGTGACCTAAGAAGAGAGAAAACTCACCCTGACTGTGTGAGTGTATTAAAAAAAAGTTTATCAGAAAAATTGATCAGTTTCTAAATCAGAATTCAAATTAACAGATTTGGAACCCCCTGTCTTTACTAATATTGGCTTCAAAGAATTGTCACCAAAGCCAAAGGTAGAAATGTTATAGATAAGAAAGTACACACCACCACTAGTTGTTTTAGTATAGGACAAAAGTTGTTTTCAAACTGATTTAGATATTGCAGTATTTAAAACAACAAGAGGTATCTTCTGTCAATTTATACAGCTTGTTGGATATATTTGAACTACAAATAGCCACTAAATTAATTTAAAAATCTGACAGTTTTTCATCCTACTAAATCAAGAGACTGGTAGGAGAGAGGATTTCCCTTACATTTACTAAGTGTAATACTGTTCAAACAATTAAATAATTAAAAAAACTAAATGAAAAAGTAACATAATGAGGTTAAACCAATATGTATAATATAATTCACTGCATTTTTCTGTACTATTTCAATGACTAAGCAAAAAATAAGGGATAAATATCTGTTCAGTAAGCAACGGCATGCAAGAAATCTGTAAACACAATACATTTCCCTAATATTTCAAATAAGTGATACTGAGAAAAATTAAAGCATTCTTTCTTTCCATATGCAAAAAGTTGGTATCATCATCAGCTACATAAATGCCCAGTTAACATTTACATAAATAGAGCAGAAGTTGAAGCTTTTTTTTTTTTTTTAATCTAAGAATCAATTCTGCAATGGCATGGAAATTCCACTGAACTCTAGAGTGGAAAAACCCTCCACAGAGATACACAGTGTCCATTACCACACAGGTATGTGCTGTTGAGAAGCTTAACTGTTTATGTGCCTATATTAATTCTGTGTTCCAGCATTTTGCCATCACGTATTGGAAAATAAACTTACTGTCCTGTATACCTAGACAGAACTGCAAAATAAATTAGTAGGTTTTTGAGCTTTTGTTTTAGCAGCAGTATCTCCCACAATGAAAAATCTGTGTCTATTATATCTGGACATCAAAGACATGACTTTGAAGCAGATCCAACAACAAAAAAACCCACTAGTGCATTTTGTCCATAACCTAAACTTAATTACTAAGCCAATTCTTAACACAGTTATCATTTTATTTACTTAAAGGTAGCATGTATATAGTCCAACTACTTTCCAGCTGCTTAATGTGATAAATACATTCTTCATCACTGAAAACCTGCCAACAAATTAGGAAGCTGTTGTATGATGCACATTGGGTAACATGTGATGGGATACTGTGACTAGATTTTTTTAACAGAAACATCACGGGATCCTTTGTAGATAAAGATGCTCTAAGAACACTGTATTCCATAGAATATGACAGGGCTGCAAAAACTAGTCGCCAAGTGAAGATACTTTAATTCAGTACACAGCTTCTAATTACAGGGCTTCTTATAATTCTGATAAGAATATGAATTTAAGGGTGATTACATTTAAGAAAAACCCAAGATGTAAAGAAATAACATCATCTTGTTCCACACTTATTTTTAAAATTAAATTATTATATTTCGATCTGAAAGAGATTGAGGGAAAAAAAAAATATCTGCAGGCATGTCATCGCTCCAGAAAAAAACCAAACAGCTAAAGACAAGGATCCAATTGTCCTGATTTTTGCTATTAAAGTCTTCATTTTATCATCAAGCACACAGTGTTCATTTTTATCTTTACCTCACTTCAACAGTAAAGGGGTACAGGATTACAGGGATATTAAAGGGATACATACATATTTTCCTCTATTCTTTAGGACATATTCAGGTAATCTTTTGCTCTTGAACTGTAAGAAAGTCACAGCATGCCATCTCACAGAAGCTGTAACCTATGGTTTTGCTCTATGTTTTGTGTTTCCTGGCTAGAATAGACTTGTGGACTGCAACATATCTGTTGGTTACATCTTGGAGTTCCATGATCATAGCATATTGTGGAAAGTTGAGCAAATCCAAGGAGATAAACTAATATGCAAGATAGGAAGGGGGAATTAGAAAGGGATCCTGACTGGCCTTCTCACATAGTGAAAGTGCATGACCATTGTTTGAAAGTTCACTGAAATAAGAACATTTTGATTCTTTTTCCCCCAATTTAATGAATACCTGATACTTTGTTTCTCATCCTGAATTCAGGACATCATTCTGTAATTTTTAGCTTTCTCCACATAAATAGATAACTTCAAAATTTTTCATTTAATTAGCATCCCATGCTTCTGAGAGGTCTTTGCCATGGCAGAAGAAGAGAACAATATATAGAGAGAAAAAAGTCACTGTAAGACTGCTAGAACTATTTCACTGTGTTGTTATATCCTGGGAAACTTTGACATTTTAAATGTACAATGTCCTTCTAACCTCATTTGCAAATGAGAGAAGTATGACAAAGACGATCAAATACTTCTATCTTCCTCTCCTTAAAAAAAAAATAATTAACTAACTAAAAAGATTCCTATAACTTTCATTGTGTAACTTTGCTCTTAAATGTTTCTCAGAATATTTTCTAATATCTCTTGAAGATATACTGACATCGTCATTGAAAATACTTTAAATTTGAAAGGTAGAACAGGCAGGAAACAAATAGAAAGAAAGCATCTTTAAATATTCACCATGCAATGATCCAACTGTGACTGTACTACTTCCTGCTCAACACTCTTCATCTCCAACTTGGGCACCTGCAATTTCACTTCATCTAAAATTCTTTTACATTCTTGTAGGCGCTGTTCAAAGTTGGCTGGCTTCTGAAACAAACGAAACTTCATGGAGACATCCTGCAGCTTTTTCTGAAAAGTAAGATTGAATGAGTATTAAATGTGAAATCAAATCAACACTGAAGCCAAGTCTCAGACCCATTTCAGAATACTTAAGAGTGCATTATCAACTGCAGCTTCTTCTTTAAAGAATTTGAAACTTTTGGGGGAAACACCAGCAGCAGAGAATCTTGGTCTTCACAGGAGGAAAAGAATTCCTGTATCATCTAGACACTGGATGCAGCAGAGCCAGTGAGACCATATACTCAACTGAAAAAAGGGAGTGATTTTATATTTTCCAATATGTAAAATGATGGAGGGGTGAGGAGTGAACAGTAGTTTAATGGCTTTTTGTCCCTCAAAGAAACCCAAATAAAGTGGCTGGGCAATAAGTAGGTCTAGCACAAAACCTGAGATTTAGAGTATAAAATTGATTTCTATTTCAATTTAAAAAAGCATAACCTAGAGTAAAAAGAAAGTAATTTGAATGCAGAAAAATCTATGACAAGCATGGCTTCTAATTTCACAATTTTCACAATTTGTTATCTTTGTCCATTAATTATATAGCTTGCTTACATGATCCCTACTTCAGGGGGAGGGGAAAAATAAGTGAACAATTGAAGAAAAATATGAAATAAAGGGTAGGAATAAATGGTCTTATTTTCATTCAGTGTGTTTGCATACACTATACTTAATTAGTTTTTATCTTCTTGTGACACTTTAACTTGACGAAGATCAAGTCCTGTGGGAAGCTTGTAATGCCACATCGGTAGCTGTTAAAATTTGCGTTGGTCAATACATTAAAAATGATCTAGAAAAAAGAGGGAATGACTGTATTAATGGTAGAGAAAATCAAAGCCATCTATGAAGAGTCACTGAAGGATTGCACAGTACTGAGGATCTGTAGGAAAACACCAAGCAAATTATATTAATTCATCCAAAAATTACATAATGGACATTACAAAAGAAACACTAAGCTTGATATACAAGCGGGATCTAAATTATCTATTAGCACTCTCACTGGAGTTATAACAGATAACTACAACAGTTTTACTACATGCTTGTATTTAACTCCAACGATTTTAAGAAAATATCAGCTCAATACTTAAAAGCAGCCAAACAAGCAGAGTGGGTATTTGGAATGATTAGGAACATAAAGAATAAAAAAGAAAATACCTGCCAGAGTACAAAAGTCATTGTATAAATCTATATTGTGCCTGAATAATGTGTGCTGTTTTGATCACCTCATCTCGAAAAACAAATAGAAAATGTGTAAAGAACAACAGGACAATCAAAGCTATACATCTAAAGGTCTCAGTATGATTTAACATACTAGTCAGTCTGGAAAAATAGACAATGTTAAAATTTGCGTTGGTCAATACATTAAAAATTATCTGAAGGAGATTAAAATTAGTGGCACGCCAAAAGTTGCCTAGCAAATGATTGTTAACTGTTTCTCAGAATTTGTGAAGGTGACAGCAAGGTAAACTGTTACATATGGAAACCAAAACGAACAAAAGAAAGGACTACTTCACGTGGCATTCAGTTAATCTGTGTAACTAGCTGTTAAATGAAGTTGAGGATTCCAGCTATTTAAAAGACTTCAGAAAGCATTCAGACATGAGCTTTTGAATACCTCTGCCCCCAAAGTTGCTCAGCTGCAATTCACTGGGGAAGCATCATATAATCTTCACCTTACTGGACCTCATCACTCATCTTCTGGCTACTATTGTGGATATGGTTTTGGGCTAAACAGATCTTTGGTGAGAAGTAACATGAGCATTTTTAAATGCTAAAATGTGTAGTCAGCTGAATTTACTTCACGTCAACAGCTGCATTGACGGCAATACTCAAACTTCATGGTCAGTAGGCAAACCTGGCTGGCCTAGATAAAGAGCATAGCAACAACTGATGGGAGAAAAAGAAAGCCCACAACTAAGTCAGTGTAATTCCTTTTTGACTTGAAACTAATGTCTTCTTTAGAAGCAAAGTATCCTGTAGCAGAACTACAGGTAATTAAATATTTTTAGACATTTAACATTCTTATTACATTAAATAATGTTAAAATATCACTAGGAATAAGTAATGCAGTAAGGGAAGGGAGTCAACTATCTTTTTACTCTGACAAGTGTGTTTACCTTAAAAGACACATGAAAATAATAAAGAAACAAGAATATAATTTGTCTGCTGTGTAATTTCTTCCTGCAAAGAATTTACTGTTGAATTTCCCAAAATAGCCCTTCCTCAGAGAAGACTTCACTTTCATGTAACAATTCTTAGCCTAGTAGGACTATCTAGGTCTTAAATTGCTCTGGCAGAAATAGATTTTTATTTTGCTAATTGTCCTTTTCCCCTTAAATTTAAAAATCAGAACTTAACTCTCAAGCTACAGTAGCCCAAAAGGCAGGATAAATTTTGTCATTTAACCAATGTTTGGTTAATTTTTTCACAGTCTCATTGAAATTACTTATTTTCATAATTATTTACTTTCTATCTAGATAATGGGACAAAAATTAGTATAAATATATGTCTAATTAGAAACATTACTTAGCACAAGAAAAGGATATGCATGCAGCATTTATTTATAAGTGAGAATGCTCTTCAGAAAAAAAGAAAGTAAAGACAAATCTTGTGAATCTTTACCACCAGAAGTACTGCACAATGATGGAAAATAATTCAAAGAGTTCACTGGCCTAAAATAAAATATAGTCATGAATATTTGGAATCAAGGGTTCAGCTTTTACCCTTTTTAGTAGTTGGCATTTACATTATGCATGTAAATTAGCTGGTTTTTGTTCATATTTTATCTGATGTAGGCAAAAAAGATTCTCAAAATGACCCCACCAATTTGTCAAAATGCAAATTGATGCATATGGTCATCTAGAGAAGCCTTTTGAAAAAAAAAAATCTGTACAATGATGTTTTAAGAAAAAAAAAAAGTCATCTAGGAAGGGTAGTGCTCCCTTGCATGCTGTTGAATATATAAATGTTTAGATACGAAGTTATCTGATACCTGATTTCACTGATGAAATACAGGCAACATCACAGATGCCATGGAGACCATTAGAAGGTGAATTAGTGTGAGGACAGAAAGATAAGGAAACATAAATATTCTAAAGAAAGAAAAGCTAGTCTTGTAGATAAGAGGAAACATTAAAAAAACCCAAACCTCAATTTGTTAATTTCAAATTAATTAACTGTTAAAAAGCCATTAATGTTATCCATAATAAATATAAAACTGAAGCTAAGATACCTAGAAATATTTGACAGAGATGAAGTAAAAGATGGACTTTTTTGTTATTAATACCATAATGAAATTCTTTGTCTTTCCTATTGAATTTTGACAATTTGTTTTGCAGCCTGGGAAACTTTGGCAGTAATGCCAAAAACAAAAGCAGCAAAACAGTCAAGGGCCCATCACAGATTAATGGGTAGAAATGTGTATTGTTCCTAAGTGTTAATTAATTTTTCTTCAGTTTCAAACAGGTCTGTCTATGTCTATTAAGCTAGATGAAATAATGCATTAGCTAACATTTTAAATTGATGACTGCAATGCAGTGCTCAGCATAGATTTGTCTTTCAAATGCAGTTCTACCAAATATTTCCAAACATTTTAAAATACTTTTAACTCTAAATATTTTGAAAAGGTATACTAAAGAGCCTCACTGTGGTTTTATTTCTTGCAACCACAGCGCATTCAAAACATCCCTTATATAGTGTCCTCACCAGTTGGTTACGTCAGCTCTGCGTACCCTAGAGCTGCTGCCAACTAGTTAGGAAGGCTATAGTAGAAAAATGAGCTGTAAGAAGGTATGGATGGTATGCTTTATCCACTCTAATTCCCTCGCCAGAAAGGAGCAGCGAAACCAGGAGAGATACCTTAAGAACATTTCATACTATAGTAATAGTATTACTCATGCAGTTTGCTTGCATGAGTGAAGGAAAGATGGAGGAAATAAAGATTTGCATACCTGTGCCACATCAATTTGGGAAAGCACTCTTTTGGCAGCATCTTTACCCCGGTTTCGTTTCTTCATTTCTTCCAAACTAATCTCATGGCTTGTTAATTCAGATTGTATTTTCTATTGTAAAACAAAGACAGTAGTCAGCAGGATTTGAAGAAAATGTTTATGTTGTTAATATTAATTTGGAACAGTTGATTTTGAAAGATATTAAACAGAAGTACTACATAATATACAGGATCATTAGAAGAAATTATTCAAAGAATTACTTGTTCACCACCCTGTAAATTATTTAGTTTAGTTTCTCTTGATCATAATACAAACTTTTCCTATTCAAACTTATATAACTCTGACATTGTGACAGTAATGACGTAGTCTCACTAAAGAAATCGTGATTAAATTATAGGCGAAAAAAATAAAGATTTATTTTATGTAAAGGAAAGAAACTATTATCATTGGGAAGAAAATTAAAAATTCATCATAGAAAAGAAAAATACAATAGAAAAGTTATTTGCTTTGCTATTCTTATTTCTTATTATTTCCACAGCATCTTCAGGCAAGTTGACAAAAAAACAATCAAAGTATCCTGTACCTATAACAACATCTTCATCTCACAGATCTGTGGTATGTCTAAAACAGCATAGAATTTGTGGCATATTACTGACCAGGATCTATGTTCAGTATCTGTAGATATGGTAAATGCATAATGACATGTAGTTCATTAATACATTAATTTAATCCGTTTTCTAAAACACATTTCTGTTTATGACTTTCTGCAAAACCAGTGTGCAATCAAATAATCACAAGAAAAATATCAGCTTTGCTGGTTCACCATAAATCAACTTTACACAAAACAATTAACTTAAGCAGTGTTGGCTAGTGCAATGTAATGGAAAAGAATTCCCATAGTGTATATTGATACAACATAATTTAGAGCTATTCCCATACTTTTATCTTTAAATTGTTAGAAAATGAGAAACTGTTATTAGAAATTGCTACGAAATAAAGACAAGGTATGTCCCCACCAGGAAAGGTATTTAAGGCCATTGTTGCTGCATGAAAAGTGATATTAGATTTAATCCTTTATTTCTATGGTATAAAAGAATTTCTCAGATACACTAAAGACTAGCTATAAATTTAAATATATGCACATGCATTTATCTTACACTACTACTACACTTGTAAAATGTGAAAACTATGTAGTTCAAAAAAGACTATAAAGAATTATGAAAATGAAGAAAAGCGATTTTTAAATTACAATTTGTTCCTTTACATTTTTATTATAAGTAAAAATTAATATATAGGTATTTTTTAATAATATCTTCATACATTATTAAGTACAAAGGTGTGTACACTGTCTGTCTTTTTTTACATCTACTTTATAGGAGTGTTACATGGTTGTAATGACTTGTATAACAATGTCTTGTATATAGCAATATTACAATGAAAGCAGTTATTCACATGTTATACTAGAAATGTATTAAAGTCAATTTTAAGAGAAAAAGACTTACAAAAATACAGAAAATTATTGAGTCATTACTAAATTTAATTGAGAAAATATATTTACAAGTCTAAACTATCCTATATTATTTAGAGAAATATTTTTGTGAAGCAAAGTATTTTTAAAAGTAAAATATTTGACAGAAAACTTTCTATTTACATGAAATTTTTCATTTAAAATTATCATAATTGTACATTTTCTATTTTTCATAGTGAGTATTTTGAGTTCTCCTTGTCAAGGCTATGTACTGAATGGCCAGTATTATTTGAAGCAAATAATAGAATTTTTCAAGATATGATATTTTAGTCTGGAGAAAACAAAAGACGGTCAAATAAAAGGACAATGCAATACAAGGAGAGAAGTTTTATTAAATAGTTTATTTTTGAGTATTACTTTTCTCCTTCTCTAATTTTAAAATTTCCCCCTCAAAGCATACTAAAATTGTAACAAGATTATCTTCTGTGTTTGTGCAGTCACACAGACCCAATTGTTGGTGGTGACTCAGAAATTAGCTCCTGAAGCCAAATCACGTCTTGATGCCTTGGAAGTCAGAACATCCTCTATACACGGATGAAGTACATCTGAATGTTAGAAAAATATACTGTATCACATCCAGAATTTCAACTGTTTGCTTCTGCACCTCATAAATTAACTGATTTTCGGTTGTATTTTCCAGTTTACTTTGCTGAATGTCAGAGTCACTCTGGAAATAATATAATTGAACAGTTCTTATCTGAATAGGTCAGAACAGCACAGTACAGATAAGAGTAGTGTTTAAGCAATTAGGTATTATGGGACATAATCTCCATGCAGAAGTTTAATCTTTTTAAAATTGCTCTGCAGGAGAAGTTTCCTCTAATATGTTTGTTCTCTCTAATTCCATATTTTGATGTCAGAATAGGAGATAAAGAGCTTTACAGCAAAAATTGCCTTTGTTTCATTTCTAGAACATTACAATATAATGTAGTGTATGTTACTAATAAATATCACTGTGCTTAAATGATTCTGTTCTACAGGTTAAGTATTCTCATTTTCCATCACTGGCATTTTTTTCACGAAGTTTATTAATTTGCAATATATATATAAACTAAAATGTAAGTGTATGTGTGTGTGTGTGTATATATACATATATACATATATAAACTAATTATACTTACAAGACCAAAGGCACTGATTATGCCTGTTCTCATGAGGACCACTGCTAGAGCAAAAGGATTTCAGCTCCAAGGGCATGCAATACATTACTTTTCTCAATTACTAGTCTTTAAAAAGATGAACAGTGAAATGCAGAGAGTCTTGCTGTATTGACAGCAAAAAGCAAAAAATTGGCAACATAGCTAACTCTTGGAAAAACCTTTCCTATCTTGAATCACAGAAAGAAAAGCCAAAAGAACCAACATGACTATTTGTCTCATTTGAAAACCATTACAAATCTAGCTGCAATCTTATGCTTCAAGAGCGGCATTTAGAAAAAAAGTTAACAGGGCACAGAAACAAACTCTTTAACATTATTTGCAACAGAAAATTGAACTTGAAGGCTTGATTATATGTCACTTCCCATCAATACTTACTACCACAATTAGAAAAACAGTCATATTTATAAAAAAAAAAAGAAATGCCAATCAGAAATAATTAGAAAAATCATAACAATACAAAGTAATTTGGAAAAAAAATCAACAAGCCAAACCCCCAACTTTCTGTGTTTAATTAAAAGAAAGTGATTTCTTTATAACCAAAGGATAAAAATACAAACCCATAATATACATAGAATTAATATTGTGGAATAATGGCTGAAAAGACAACATTAGACGGGTTGTGCATCTAATGGGTAACCATAGATTTTCATATGAGTAATGCTTAAAAGACAGCTGACAGTTCCTGCCGATGTAGTACGAGCACATTGAAAAAAGTTTGAAAGACAGTCTGGAAAACACACTGGTGAAACTGCTTTCTTATGGCAGGTCTGGGATAACATTTTCCAACCCAGAACTGGGGGAAACCTCTCGTCTCTCTTGTCTGCTCCTTAACAAGGAAGAAGACTGTTGGTTCTGGTATTTCAGGAACGAAGCAAGGTCACAGGACATGTGTATTATAGTGCACATTATCCTCCAGGCCATCTTAGTTTCACATTGCTGGACATCACTGTGTTGTGTTTTATATTAGTTGCCAGAAATTCATAACCAAGGGAGGAATTACTTTGCAGTCAATATTGACTATACCACCAAGATCAGCAAATTGGTAAGTTCTGAAAAGCTGGATAAATCCAGAAAAAGAAATATACAAGTGATACGTATATTAACACATTCCAAGATGGGACAGGGAACCCTGATGTCACTTGAACTTAGAATAAGCAACGAATAGGTGAAATATTTCTTATGGGCATGCACTATAATTAGAGTGGCTAATTTACTAGTCTCAATTTGATTTATAAGCTTCCACAAAAAATACACTAAACGTAATGAATTATAGTTCATTAAAAATGTTACAGAGAGGGGATTAGATTAAAATAAAGTTGCCAGAATTTACCGCACTTCTTCCTTTTTTTTTCTTCAGGTTTCTCTTTCTCTTTAAAGTCAATTGCAGAAAAATATTCATTAAATTCCTGTTTACTAACAAAAAACCTGATTTATAAAACCTGTCCCTGTACAAAAAGTTTCTTTTCATTCTGCGACAAAAAATTGTCCAAATTCTCAAGAAGCAGCATGTCCTATATTCTTAATATTCTTAATATATAAGCTTAATGAAAGACATTGAAAAGCTTTCTATTCTAAAGCAAAGATTTATGGAGACACAGGGTGATGCATTAGAGACAGGTAGGTCCTTAAAGAGGACACTTAAAATATTTAGAGAACATTCTGGTAAATAAATCTCTGTAAATGGAAAGATCATGATTCTAGCAGACATAAACTTATCTGAAACAATTTCAGAACTGTTAGTTGGTACTTTTGAAAACTCTGAAAGGATAAACAAAGTACCGGACTAGAAAAATGAAGTTGAAGCGCCCATCTTTAAAAGCAGAAAAAGAATATGTGCCAATGATGTCACACCTTCGCAAAAAAAAGAAGAAAAACTTGTAATACATATCAATTATGATGTTGTAGCATACAGGTAAGTCTCAACAAGAACAGCATACTTAGTTTTGGACACTACTCTTCAAGAAAGATTAACTGAAGAGTCCAAATGAGAAGAGCAAATCATCAGAAGATAGAAACATGATTGGCAAGGCAAGACTGAGTAAGTTGGACATGACAAATGCGGTTTGTGTAGCTAAAACACAGTTCATGCAGTATTCAGATGCTATGAGATGCGTACAGTGTGAGAACCTGTATAAAACAGAAATCTGCATTGATATTAAAACTTAATGCATGACAAAATGTAAGCTTACACTTCTGAATAATGCTTATGAGCTCTTGCCTCTTTGACCACTGATCATGGCTGAACAAAATAATTCTCACAATTTCCAGCAGAGGAAAAGTAAGTGTAAATATCTTTAACATTAGATATTTTACTAAGTAGACAATTGTGAATTCTTTGTCCCAAAATATTAGTCTGAAGGCAATGAAGCATAGCATTATCCTTGCCAGTTAACACATTGCACAACTGAACAACTCTGCTATTTTATCACCACATTAACTTTAGTTTTGAACATAGCACAACAATATTTTTAAAACAGATTAATAACCAACTTCACTTAGAAAATAGTTGGGTGTGTAGTGCTTATCACTACAGAACTGAAATTATTCAAGGAGTTTATTGAAAAGACAAAGTATGCTACGTTCGCTTTTCTCATAAACACAATATGGTTCATTTATTCTCCACATTGCATTTAACATAAGTCTACAGAGAGAACAACAGACAAGTGATTTGTCATGGGCAGGTGAGAAGTGAAATATGTGTATTTTTCTGTCCCATAACATAAACCCCCCTATGTAATCACTCAGACTAAATAGAAGTACAAAGTGGAGATTCTCTCTTCCACCAGAAGTTATTAACAAAGATAAAAATAATTATCTGGAAAATATTTTGTCACATAAGTGTAATATTTTCAGTACAGATTTATTTTCTTCCTGTCAGTTAAAGAGTACTTGGGAAAAAGTCAGCAACTGGCAAATTCCTGTGGTGATGACTTAATTCTCTGTATTTTCTTGGTAAATTTAGAGAAATTAAAGAGACTTCAGTTGGGATCATGAGATCAAGCATAATGTTGTTTTAGGATTTACCTCATTCCAGTTTTCTCACGGCCACACCTTGAGGAATCTGAACTGATTTATCTGCGTGGTTGCTGTTAAGACTGTTTTGTCTGGATACAGCATCTTTAGTTGTAGTCAAAATGAATTGGGTGGCAGTGGCTCTCTAGCATTAAATTCTCAGTGCCACATGGTGGAGTAAGAAGCACACAGAATTTACATTCAAAAAATGATCCAACGGAGAAGTTGAACAGCAGATACTTAACTCCCCTTTCTGCCTGTCAACTTTCTGAACAAACTAAACTGATCATTTAATTTTAAAAGAGGAGCTAAATATAGTTTTGTTTTCTCAGGTTCATTTCCAATCAGCTGAACCAAAGATTATTCGTCCTATCAAAGCTCTAAACGGATTTGAATTTTTGAAGCAAATACACAGAGCTCCCAAACCCTCAACAGCTTTCTGATTATAAATTCTCCCATATGTTCTTTTAGAAATGCAGCACATATTGCTGAACAGTTTGCTAAATCCCTCAGCATGGATAAACTGACCCCTGCCCAGAAACCGTCATCGACTGAAAGATTCCCATTCCAGCTGTGCAGACTCTATAGTAGAATATCTTATATGAATGAACTGTTTTCTGCTCTACAAAAGAGCTGTGCCAGCAGAGCCTCTGCAGGAGATGTGGCCATTCAGCATGTGCCTGTTCTGCTACCAGTTGGCATGGCCATTCACTAAAGGAATGACTTAGTATATTTACCCACATAAAATTGTTTATTCCCTTTCCCTCTAAGGATTTTAAAGAACGTTACAACTGAACTTCAGAGAACTTCAGTATTTGCATTAAATCTGTTCAGTTGTTAACCAGGTTTTTTTCATTATGTCCCACTGGCATCTTAAAATAAAAACATGAAAGGGAGAAACTCAGCAGCCTCTACAGTGGTTTCCCACAGCGTATATAGTATAATCGGGTGAACTCGATATCAGACAATAAATTCTCAAGAACAAAACCAAGTCCTGCAAAAGCACTGAGCTGAAATTTTCCCATAAAAGTGTGCTAATTAAGGTTGGTTGAGTTTTATGCTGCTTCAGTTGTTGAAGGTCTGAATTACTTCCTCTTACACAGCCTGTGATCATTGCCAATATTGTACCTGAGGACACACATAAACCAGAAGCATCCACAGGATATATGAAGCACCACTGAAAACTGCTACAATGTAAGGGTCCAAATACATCACAAAAAAAGTACACTTTCATATAAATTTTTCCTTATGTACTAGATTTATATGATTACAAGATGAGAAATTAAACTGATACATTTTTAACAAATGCTGATTTATATCTTATTTCATCAAAATTGGTTTACATTATTCACATTGCAAGGAAGGAGAAAAATAATTGAGGAGGGTCAAGTAATAGCTAACATAGCTTAGGATTCAAAGTGGAACAATAATATGTCTGAATCTGATCCTGTTCTTATACTGACATAAGTTAGAAGCAAATAAATTAGAATCAGCTTCAAAATAAGTCTGAATGAAAATACAATCCTGTTTTCTAAATATAACTTTTTTAAAATCAGACACACACACATAAAAATATTTCCATGTACCTACGAACATACATGCACTAGAAAAGCAAGTGAAAGGTAGATCTATCTACATTTAAATTCAAAAGACATACAAACCTTTATTTTTAATGGAAATAAAACATGATTTTCAGGGTTACATATATTCACCTCTGAATATAAAGATCATCTAAGCTACTACTAATTTTTTACAATGATTTAAAACTCTACAGGCATGCCAGAAAAAACACAATTGAATTATAAAGCATTTGCTTTCAAATTGCCTGTAGCCTTTTTTATTTGGTTGTTATTTTTTGTAATCTGACTTCCTAAATTCAGATGGAATTTACAGAAAAGTTGCTGTACATAATATTGTATACTGTTAATAATTTTATACCAGAGATACTTGGTTTTATTTAATTTGTATTCTTACCATTTTAATGCTGCAGTAACACAGATGTTATAGAAGAAACAATGAAAGAGTAAAAATGACAGCTAGATGTACAATTTAATTTCAAAGGCTCAATAAACCATTTCTAAAGAATGGGAAAAGCTGTTTCTGTTAAACTAACATGAGCTGTAAAAACTGAAGTGTAAGTACATTTATGAACACATCATGAAATAATTAACAATGCTGTCTATGTTCCAATAATTTAGTAACAATCCCTAGGCTACATAATCAACCTTGTAAAAGAGCCATCTAAGAGTAGTGAAGATGATGAGTTTCTTCTTTCTAGGATGGGAACTGGATTTTAAAGAGTCACATTGTTTGTCGTTTTAAAGTTACTGCAGTCTTCCATGACATTTACAGTTCTTCAAATTTTCTGGACCCATATATAATATGAAACAGATGGAAAATATGACTTTACTAGAAAACTAGCTTGAACTTCTCAAAGTAATCCTACCTAAAATTTACTTGCACTTTCATAATGATCATCTTGCAAATACCCATTATTAATATGAGGCTGAGGGACAACCAAACACTCTTCAGTTGATTGAGAAAACCAGTAAGCCCATCAGTTCAACCTGTATATAACTTACCTGTGCTTCCTGAGGGACCTGTGCAGCATCAACTCTGTCTGCAATGTAGGCTGTTAGCTGTTTGTCAATAACAGCAAGAGACTCTTGGATTAAGCGGAGGGTTTTGTCAGTCTCCTGGGCAGACTGAATGCTCTGTTCAAGACTCTTTTGTCTTCTCACAGCCTAAAAACAATGACAACGTTATCAATATTCACAGTAATAATATGTGTAATACATTTTTTCCACAGTTTTTTTTTTTTTTTTCAAAACATGCAGGCTAAGAGTCAAAAATAGCACGCCTCATTCATGTTCATCCACCTTTTTGTATGATAAGTTGCGCATCTTTTTGCCACCCATTCAATTCTTTTCAGTAAGAAACAAACAAAACTCCAGATCTAAAAAATGCAGGACCCCGAAAAACCAATGCATGCATTGAGGATTTCTATACAAAGTGGAAAGTGGCAAAGCTGCATAATAAAACCATCCTGATAGCGCAGTCTTTCATTCTGAGGCATAGCGGTCCTCCTGATCTTATTATATAGTTCAAGAGATTTTGTTTACTGAGAATAAGGTTACTGCCATCACAATCCCATTCGAGAAAATCCACTTCAGTAAGTGAGAGGGATAAAGACTCTCTTGAGAAGGAGCTCTCTCATATGAAGTATAAATAGCTGTCTGGAACAGAGGCAATGCCTATCCTGAAAAAAAAATCCAAAAGAGATGGATCTTTGTCTTGTCTTGTGTGTGGACTTGCCCAATCTCTTATCACTCTAACCACAGTCTCTTTTAGTCTAGGAAGTTAACTTTTGTTTTTACTCCACCATCAGTGCCACAGTGGATTGCCTACCATCGCCTTTTATACAATCCATTTTTTGAGAAGTATGCTTTCCTTTCAAAAGAGCACCCTTCATGGTTTAACAAAGTAGAACAATAAACTCCTTCCAAGTTGTCCTTAAAACACATGTATATTTAAACACTTGAAATAAAGAGGTTAGCTTTAACTATTATTTATAACAGTTTAATATGGCATTTACCAGGACATAAATAACCTGGTCCTTTCTTCCATCTGTCACCGTGTCCATCTGCAGACTCATATTTTACTCAGACTACAGCTTCTGCCTAGCAGACTTTCTGCTTTATGCAAAGCACATAATAACTACCAACAATCGCAAATGCAATACAATTTTTCTCTGTACAAGCCTAGCCATACCGCTGACCACAAAATAAAGTGACTTTCTTTAGCATGAATCAAAGGAGGAGGGAGAAGGCAAGCACTCTTTAAATAACATTGCTAGGTGTCCTGCCATTTTTCAAGTCAAATCACACTTCTTCTGTTCAGTGAGACAGCTATACTTTAATTTGATTTCATAGCTATTATGGAACTCTTGCCTTGAACAAAAATATATCAGCAGTTCAGTGAGAATCCTTGATATATCGTACCTCCTTCACAGAGCTTCACATTTAACAAATGAAAAAGATTATTTTTTGCAAGCATTCTTGCTAATTATTTGACTTAGTTAAAGGACAGGTATCCAGCCAGTATTTACTATATTTGTGTTTGTAAGCTGCTTTGTGCTATTTCAAAACAGCTGATCAGATAATCTTGTATCACTGCCAGTTTCAGGAACCTTCTGAGGAACTGAGCAGCTTTACATATTGGACCCATGCTGTCAGTGTTAATGGAAGCACTTGAACCTCTAAGGTATTACTACCCCACCAGATGAACCATTAAAACAGTGTAACTTCCCAGTACAGTACTAAGGCTTACTACTTCAATAACTTTTAGCTTCATCCAATTTGAGATTTTATATCACAAAGTTCTCAGCCTGTTCAAAGCAGCGGAGTTAAAAACCACAGCTTCCATTTACCTTGGCAATCCTCACTACTAATTTGTAAGCCTGGCTAAGACACAGTCACTCTCTACCTTTCCATTTGCATCACTATACAGTAGATTGAAAGACACAGTAGATCAGAAACAGGGTAAGTGTCTTTCTACAGCTGATGGGTAAGGACGTCCTGGATGCACAATAAAAAAGCTCTCTGCCTTTACTGATCTCTTTGGATAACTGGTAGGACTAACCTACATGCATAGTCCATTCATTCTGAGGACTGCAGTGTCCTGATGTTCAGAAAAACTCACCATTTAAAATAAGACACTGGGAAAGTTCCATTCTTATTAGTCATTAAAATAAGTGCCTGCACTTTCTGAAGAATTCAATATACTGGACACAAATTCAGTACTAAGCCCTTCTGAAAAACTACTTTTATAGCAATACCTGGAGCTTTGAACCTTTGTTAAACACTGACCCTTTCTAAGTACTATTTACATTGAGGCACTTGCTTAAGTATAGATAAATTTGCTGCCAGGCTCAGGAGCAGCCTGCATGCATGCAATGAAGTAGTTAGCACTGCATGGAAACTTATAAAAAGTCTTAAAATTGTATGACAAATATGTGGTGATTGAAAAATTGTCATCCCTGTACTGATATCAGCAGAAACTACATATATCAAAATCCCGGTTTAGAATACAACTGGAAAAATGAAAACATTTCCAAACTCATTGATCAAATATTAAAACAGATAAAGTTAAGACAGGATTACAAATCCTTGCCTGAGTCTGACTGAATTTTTATGGCTGGTTTTCAAACAAATATGAAGTCAGATTATATATGCATCCTTGTGATATCTTTATGTGCACGCAAAATATTTACACACTCACACAAAGACAAAACACCCCCCTTTCATTGCCCTCAGGGAGAATTTGATTACAGCCTGAGAACCTGTGTGACATTTTGTAGCTTCCAAGTGAGGTTGCCAAAACCCATAAACAGTCTAGATGAATGAATGGATAATACCAGACCAAGATGTGAATGCAGTGGTACAAGAGAGGGATTATTTTGGCAGTGGGAGTAGAACCACACAGCTGAAGGCTGGGAAATGGCACCTTCACAGTTGTGGTGATTTTCTCAGATATAAATGGGTGCTGCTTTAATTTTTTTTGTCAGTATTGCTTACTGGGAACAGACCCTGTCCTGTGTGCTTCCCTGAAGTCAAGTCTCTGCCTTGATCCTGTTCAGTTCACACAACAAATTGAATGAAAGAGTTTTCACAGTAATCTTATAAAAGGTACACTATACTCATGTAACGTAAGATATTTCACCAGCACACAACAGCTTACTAAAAAACTTAATCCTGTTCACTAAGCAGGTCCCTAGCACTATCACTGGCATTGCAGAATACTTATCAATTCAATTGTGGGCAATGCCACAATATGAAGGAGGCTTCTTCTTCTCTGTTAGTACAAAAGAGAGCGACTGATGGAGGTAAGCATTAGAGGGCTTTACAAAAAGGAGCAGAATACTACACCCTTACATCTGTGAACCTGAGTTTAAAATTTGACCTTAAAACTCGTATGTCTGGTGTGTGAAAATCTATATATGCATATTTTTAGAAGACATGTGAAAGTTGTAATTTCATATACCTATAATATAAAAATATTTTAATTTATGGTGTTCTGTTTTGGGAGGTTTTGGTTGGGGTTTTTTTGAGGTTTTTTGGGTTTTGGGTTTCTTTTCTCTGAAGGATTGTGGGTTTTGTATTCCTCTGTGGAAGAAATAGATGGTTTAACATCACAGTGTATAAATGGGTCTCAGGACATTAACAGGAACCTCTAGGTCTGCTATCAGATCATAGTCAATAAAGCTGAAAGCTTTGGTCTCTAAAGTGAAGTGTCTGACAGTTAATTGCTAAATAAGAAATCTCAGGAAAATAACCAACTCTTTAATTATTTCTGAGCCAGTGAAATGTTGACAGCTGTCAAGGAAAATAAAAACAAACAAAAAAATCTGCTCTTAGGCACTACTAGAATGAAAGAGAAAAGATAAAAGTATTTATGGACTGAATTTTTTATTAAAATCTCTACAGATTTTCACAGATTTTTAGTTATTTTTTATGATTAAGCATAACATTTAATTTTTATGTTATAGGGTAGTGCATAAATCTGTTTACAATTTAACAAAGATCAATGGCAAATGCAGGAAATGGCAACATTTCATATTATCCATATAAAACGCCATATTAAGAGAAAGGCTGCACTGAGAGGCGATCAAACTATCAGGAAAGCTGGAAGTGCTTAAACAGTTATTTATGACTGTAGCTCATTTTCTTGTGTTGAATATTATAAAGCTATAGTTATAGACATTGTCACTTTTTCCTTAAGTAATACCTTTCATGTATTTAATGACATTAGTCACACGTGCTGTTACCAAGATGATGGTTAGAGTTTTATGGTTAAAACCAAGTAGAGTTTTGTTGCTGAGGCAGTATTAAATAGTTGTGCTGTGCGAAAAATAGAACAAAACCTTTCCAAAACTGTAGTACTTTTACCACAGGATATATGTATTTCTAATGCAGATGCAAATTCATTAATTAGCCTATAAGTTACAGCTCATGGAAAGGGGTCTGTTAAAATAGGCAGAAATATGTTAGCTCTTTTTTTTTTTTTTTGCTCAGTTATGCTCTCTAATTATTAAGAAATGTTACCACAGGGTAAATTTAAAAAGTAAAAAATTAGAAAATTTTAACTTTGAATTTCATTCTTGTTTAAATTACTTTAAAATTTAACCCAAATTCTTGGTGTTATAACAGTTGTTTCTGAGATGCATTGCAACAAGTAATGTATGTTGTGCATCAAATTGTAAATGTGTTAATCTCTGGTTTTGTTTTTTTTTTTTTTAATCAGAGTGGATTAGTGTTTATGCAAACTAGAAACACCTTTCTACCATTCAAAGCATTTATTTTGGGCCCAGGAATTTTTAATACCCTCCAAGCTAGAACTAATTCTTCTGCAAATTCTAGTAATATTTCACAGTGCATTTTTAAAGCAAGTGCCTACAAATATTTGACCTTTCAACCCCCAAGTGATACTAATCTTTGTTATCTATCTGTATTCCAAACCTGCAAACTATACCAAGGAGGAGTTTCTTATCTCTTTAGGCTATCACTGCAGACAGATAACGCCTAAGAGCTTGTAAAATCAGCCCTCTTGGCAGCCTTCAAAGCAATCACGTGGAGTTGGGGCATGAAGAATTCTTTCTCCTCTTGAGAGAAGAACAAAACAGAAAAATTGTGTCAAATGATGAATGTGTGCTCTTTGAAAGAAACAAAGGATAGTCTTGAGGGGAGTCCTAAAAGAAATTAAGAGACAGTCCCCAAGAACAAAAACTGAATCTTGTGTAAAACTGAACAATAATGTTTTATACAGGTTTTTGCAAGCATGGTCTCAAAATATCTAGCTGACATTTTTGAAGTTTGCTGGACAGGATGTAAATCACTTTCAGCATTACAGGGGATGATAGCCACTTGCAATATTAGCTTGAAGTTCTTCAGGCAACAGCATTTTTTAGATCCAATATATAGAGTTGTAAGTGAATCAGTCCTTGAAAAGTAAAGATAGGTTTTATGTTGCTTATCGATCAGCCCCAGATGTCCAACAGCAAACTGAACACACTCATTCATTGTTAACTAAAGAAGATAAGGCATACAAACATAAAGCCATTATCTGCCTTTAAAAATGCATCACTATCTCAGTGGTAATGCTGTATTGTCTCGCAGCATCATTCATATGGCAGTGGTTTTGTTTGGTTGCTCTATTAGTAGTGAATAAATGTTTCACATATCAGTTTCTGCCCATATGAGCTTATTGTCTTGACAATTACCTGCACAATTATTCAAATAAAAATAGATAACTTAACCACATTAGGATAGCCTATTAGTCTGTCTGAAGTAGAAGCGACCTTGAACACAAGCTGAACAGTATTACGTGCCTGCAATGTATTTTTATGCAAGGAGAGTGCATGCTGTTTGGGTTTCAACAGGGCTACACAAACAGCACAGAAAATTCAGTGTCAGGAATCTATGAAAAAAGTGTGTGAGACTTCAGTGGAAAAAATTATAAAACATTTTGTTGTAGAAAACATACAATAAAGCAGCAGTGTGACTGAGTCATGATTGAAAGAGTTTCTTTATGGCCCTTATATTCATATACAGATCTCACCATTAGTATTTGATTACTAAATATCAGATCAAGCTTTCAAGGAAGGAGGAGGGCTTTGTTCCCTGACCCTCTTTCGTCTATATTTAAATTAAATCAGAAAGCAGTGAATATATTTCTAACATATTTTACTTATATACTCATCCAAATTGTCTCCAGAATATCACACATCATCTTCATGTTGTACTTCCCACATTTAACATTCTGCCCCTCCCAGAGCGTAGGCTGGGGTGGGAAAGAAGTTGGGAAGGGAGACAGACAGGACAGATGATGTGAATTGACCAGAGAGATATTCTGTACCACACAGAGTCATGCTCAGCAATAAAAGGGGGATGAGGGGGAGTTTTTCCAAAATTGCCATTGCTCAGGAACCGGCTGGGCATTAGTCTCCTGGTGGCGAGCAACTGGTTTTGCATCACTTGATTTTTCCCCTTTATTCTATCACTTATTAAATTGTCTTTATCTCAATCCATGAGTTTTCTTGGTTTTGCCTTTCCAATACTCTCCCCCATTGCACTAGGAGACGTGGGGAGTGAGCAAGAAGCTATGTGGCGCTTTGCTACCTACTGGAATTAGCCCACCACAACTTACGCAAACCATCCACTTCTAAAATAAGTCTTTGTTAGTGTACTGTTTAGGAACTATACCAACAAAATAATTTTTTTTTTTTTTTTAACAGTGCTAGACTGTCAGCGAGTATTGAACCTCTCAAGTTTCTCATTGATCAATTCATCCAAGATTCCACCATCAGTTAAAGTCTGAGCCAATTCCCGAATCTGATTGCGATTATCTTCTGGATGTCTCATTAAGCGTTCCAAAGACTGAAAAAAGGTCAAAAAAGTAGTTTGTTTTCCTTTCTGCAGATAAGATTCTACAGAGCAATCACAATTCCCTTTAAAAATATAAGAAAATTCACATTTCATACACAATAAAAGTCGAGAGAAAAGATAAAAATATCAATGTCCTATGTCTTGACAACAAATGTTCCATACTAATTATTACTGAAAACAAGAAAGACTTTTTGCAAAGCAATAAATTGGGTGCTTGATTTTAAAAATGTGGACTACACCCAATGAGTTCAGTGAGAATATTTGTGTACTTAAAAAATTTGTTTGAGTTTCTGAATGGATGAAGTTCAACAGCAAAAATACATTATCAATTTTGATAATGTTTTATATTTTGATCCACTAGGAGTATTAACTTCTACAAATTTGAAAGGTTCCATGAATAAAAATCAAGTAATAATGGAGAATTGCAGCGCTAGGATGAAAGCTTGCTCTCTCTGAAGTCTTCAACATTTTTTGGAGTGGCTTAAGTGAGGCCATGTTTTTTAAGAACATGTATCTTACTGTCACCTAAGTGACATGTCTATGACATTAGGCATAACATTCAATTACTCTGTTTCACTCAGGTGGATTTGAATTCAAAACCTCATTTACTGGATCAAGTGAGAAAATAGGACTTTCCAAATATTCTGCATCTTGCCCATGTGTAATTTTGACTTATAGTTTGTTTTGAATGTAATGTGATTTACGATTTATCAATACATGTAATTTGATGTTGCTTAAGCCAGCACTTACATCTAGAGACTCAGAAATCTCTTCTGCACCTCCCTGGATATTTTCAGTTGCCTTGAGTTTTAGTTCAATCTCATTCAACCATTTATTTTCTGCATCCAAATATGACAATAATTCATGCCAACATGCCCATACCTCCTGATGGAGAGAAAAAAAAAAGAAGTTTCTTGAGATTAAAAATCTCACAGCTAACTTATTAAAACATTGAAAACAGTGCAGCCTTCATCCCCAAATAACATCATTGATATCTAATGGTTATGGTGCCATATAGTATTTATATGTTCCAAATAAATATAATGCACAACCAAAATATTTTGATTAAACTGAGCAAAACCACAGATAAAACATGAAAAAGTTAACACTTCTGTAAAACCCAAATTGAATCTTCTGTCTCACGAATTACCCACTTCATAGACTTTTCTGTAAAATTTTCTTGTAATAAATATTCAAATTATCAGAATTTTTAAAGACTCATGTTAGAAGTTTATGTCTTCATTACAAGATGTAGTTAGGTTGCTTATGTGTTCTGTATATTAATTACTTAAAGCACAGATTCATCAAATGTCTAAAAACATAGCCTTCAAGAATTCTGACTGAAATCTCTATGGAAATTAATTCTAAACCACATTTAGTGCAATTTATAGACCACTTAAGTGCTAGAGTACTAAACATAATGTTATAAAATGAAATTATGTTCTTATTCTCCTGGAATTAAGTTATTGTCTAATATTTTATTTTTACAGTGTCAGAAGATACTTAAATAAGCAGATAAAAATGGCACTTTGCACACAAGCAAAACAATTAAACTCTCCATAAACCATCTTTTCATTGTTCCTTCTTTGCTAGTAGAAGTTACAATAATTGAGATGCACTAGGCTGTCTGTAGATCAAGTTTCCCAGAGCGCGATTCATCTCACCTAACTTTGGTCATATCAAATATAAGTGTCTGATCTAGGAGGAGGTTATAGAGGGATATTACCACACAACAAACATCAATAATCAGGGGAAATATAGATTACCAGCTTAGACTATACACCGAATTTTCCAAAGTGAAATTTAGGGGGGATAAATTTTAACCAGGTAAATAATTGTCCTGTATGAAGTTATTGTAAATTAGTTCACAACAAAAAATCATACCTAATTCACTGTGACCACTGTGTAATATGCAAATAGTCCTATGGCAAGAATCTGTAATGAAGTTGGCCAAAATGGCAGGGTCAACTCAAAATGCATGAGACATATTTAGCTTGCCAGCAGATCAAACACTGTTCCCATGCTGAGATAACACCACCTGTTCAGCCTCAGGGCTATTTAATCAAAATCCTTAGCCATGGAAGAAAAAAACCTAGAGGAGCTGGTGAAGACAACAGCACAAGGTTGCTACAGAAGCCAGATGCTTGGTTTAATCTCAGGAGGGATAAGAATCCTAAGCAGCCATTGCTGTCTCTCACATAAGAGCCATGTCTGAGGCTTCTCTTTTAATATGACTCTCCAGCATATATGATTCTCAAGAAGTTTAGGTATATGGCTCATACCATGTGGTATTTGGTATATGGCTCATAAAGCACGAACAGTCTTGGGCTACTCATGATCCCATATGATAATACGTCTTTGCTCTCTACCTTACTTTTGCAGTTAGAAGGGCTATAAATACAATGAATGACAAGATATCCAACCTCTAAAGTTTTGCACTTTCCATTCAGTCTGCTGCAGAGTCGCTGGTAGCTGGTAATTAGAATATCAAGCTCCTTTTTCAAAGCCTCATGAGCTGCAGGTGGAGCCTTTGCTATAAAATTATTCACAGAATCAGTAATAAGTTTCACTTTCACTTCTTTCTGCATGGCTTCCTCCTTTGCTCTCTGGAAAAAAAAAAAAAAAGAAAAAAAAAAGTTGTAGTCCTGGTTTAAGAAGGAAACATTTCTAACAACTATTAGAATTCTCTCTGACAGAATTCTGTCAGAGGGGAAAAAAACCAACCCGGCAACAAAAAAAAAAACAAACCAACCAGGAGCCATTTAATTCCCAGACTTTCTAACAAAATCTTGAACGCATCCAAAAAACTTTTTTTTTTTAATTTTGTTGCCGAAACACAATACTTAATACAATTTAACATCTTCTCATGACTATTTAATTTTCTGGTGCTCTCAGAACAGTAAAACATTTCAGTATTTTACTTTTTTCCCAAGAAATGCTCTGAATACATTTATCATAATACCTTATGAACCACAAATGACACAAATTTCTGTTATGTTACAAATTCATGCACCCCGTTTTAAAGGTACAATCACAAGCAACAAGACAGAAAAAAAGGAAAATACTTCTGGCTGATTTTCCTCTCCTTGTCACTGTCATTAGCCTGCATTTAAGGAGAAATTGAGAAAATAATTTTTCTCCAGTGTATATTTCACACTGTTATCTGACCATTAATGTTGATTTCATTCTCTCACTTTACAGAGAGATAAAAATCAGTGCCATTATTCACTGCCAGTGAACATTAACCTAACATGAAGAGAGGACAAAGTGAAAAGGGAGCATCCTCCCAAACAGCACTTTCTGTGTTAGACCCTAGGCAGAGAAGTTTAACAACGGGCAGGCATAGGAAATACAAAGATCTGACGGACACAGAGAACCATAAATGGATGGTGAATTAAAATCAGTAACTAACAAATCCTATGTAGCTGATCTGGAACCATCAACCTGCCACCTTTTCCCTGTTTTAGCCTATGTAACCACAACAACGGATTAATCAAATTCCCAGCTTTCTTCAACCACCTTTTGCTACTTTCCCTTGTCATGCCATCTCATTAATAAGATACGAGAATGTCATACTCTTACATATTTGTTTCCTCTGAGCACCTATAATGGGATGGTGTCTATGACTGGAGTCATATCACTACTGGAAACAGAGTAATGGTATACATAGTGTCATCAGTGTGTACAGGAATTTAAGATGAGAACTCCCTGGCCCAAAAACACGACAACAAAACCTTGTTTCTGACAACCTTTGTTCTCTCTGGGTCTGAGGAAGTCCTTGAAACAGATAAATTGGGATCAGGCTGCCATTGCCAGAGGAAGTTTACTAGGTTCCTCATGGCTTTCTTCTTCCCTATCTGTGGGAAGAAATGGACTGCAGGATGAACAAAGAGTTCTGGTTTAGATTTTGCCTGCTGTGTGACAGGAGAGATGGCTGCAAGCCTTTGGGCAAAGGATCATCAGGGGCAGGTGAAGGGATGCATGACAAATAATCTGGTTATCTGCATAGGTCAAGGTGCCAGTTTGAACACACCTGTACTTTACCTGGAAGTAGAGAACATTCACTGGGAAATCCATAATGGAGTTGTGTCTAAAAATATACATTTTACCTATTTTATTATACAGTGCAATGTATAAATGTGACTTTTATTATTTAATTACTAAAAAAGAACTGTCTCTCTAGAGGAGACGTTTACTTTTGATACAGTTGTCTCATTTACAATGTATCAAACTTGTTCCATATATTTCCATAGATTCCATATATTCTGACTGGCATCAAGCCATTTCTGTCAGTAAATAAAGAGATCATCAGTTGCATGGTCAGATATCCTTATATGCTGGCAAAACCCTATGAACAATGAAGAGTTTGAGAACAAAGTGTTGGACAGATTGTTAAGGCCATATAATCTGACTTCCTGAATATCACAGGCCAAAGAATTCACCTATGAGATAAAAAATCAAGCCCACCTCCAGTGGCTGAGTGAGATTATATTTGAGCATGTATAACAAATTAGTGTTTTTGTCCAAAAGCCATATTCATCCAAGATAAAAGAAACATTATTTACTTGAGACCAAAATATGCTGTCCCTATATTGCTATATTAAAGCAATAATATATCATGCATGTTTAGTGCATACCAACCTGCATCCTGAAGCCCTACATCTTTTTTTTTTTTTTCTCTCTCTCTAATATAAAAAGAAGACATAAAACTGATTTCACTCTATCAGTTAACTGCTGCTGGCACCTGATTCTTAGGAATTAATCCTTAAGTAAAAGAATGTTGAAGCTGGATCAAAATCAAGTATCCAGTAAAGCAAAGAGGGAAAAAAAAAAGCAATGCAGTATTGTGAAAGATTAAATATCTTCCAATATACTCCAAATAGAAATTACTTCAAGCTGTCTACTGATTTAAATTTTAGGCTAACAAGTAGATCTCAAAAGGCACCCCTTCTAAAAGAAAGTGTAGAATTTCTTTACAACAAAAGCTTCAGAAAGAACTTTAAACACAGCTCAAGGAATTAGTTCATCTTTTACCTTCAGTTCCTCAACAGCTTTCTGTAATTCATCAGGTGTTTTATACTCAAAATCTCTTTCCAGATATTCTTCCTCAGCTTGTGTTATCCATTCATGCATCTCTGACAAATCCTTTCTGAGACTCACAGTCTTATCCAAGCCACCTTTTAATGCTGCCTTCTTAGCATAGGCCTATAAGAAAGAAAACTTCACATGATACTTGAAACAAGGCTACTGTAAGAACTTGACAATATTTTAGCCTGAAAAGAACCAAATTAAACCCCATACTAATAACATTGCTGTAATTAGGCAGATGTTAATAAGTAATTAGATAGATAATAATAGGTAATCAGGACAGTATTACACATGTGTATACATCCTTTTTTGGCAAGTTATTGCTGTGCAGAATGAGTTTTCAGTCATCCTAGAACAAGGCTCTATACCATATGCTGAGGTCATTAGAAAACAAATATGAAAAAAACATCACCCACGGACTATCTTCTGAAAGATGTAAAAAGAACAACCACAGGAGACCTTAAAAGTGCATCCAAGGATGAAACCAGAGGGTCTTGAGCTATAAAATCAGATGACGCTCTAACCAGTTTGAATGCAACTTGCTAGAAAACACAGCAATGTGCATATTTTCTTCTATTGATGAAATAATAATTGAATCTCTCAGAAGGGTGTATATCCTAAAAATAGGTAATTAAAAAATAATCCCCTACTGGAAGAAACTATTTACCTTACAGGGAAAAATACTTTTGTTAAATCCTTTGCCAATCACTACATAGGGGTCATATAACTTATGTTATACAGCTCATGTGTAGAACTAGAACTAGATGATATTTAGGGTCCTTTTGATCCCAAACCATTCTATGATTATATGAATTGTGCATCAACCTATCAAAACTGTCCATAACTGAATGAGCCATTGACTGAGCCTTCTTTCAATGGTATAAAGAAGTCTTCAACAGAAACAGTTGCATTGGTGCCATTTTGCAGAGTTGGGCTTGCAGAGCTGATCGCTCCAACATCCTGCACTGTGATGCTACTTCAGTAAATGTTATTTTCAGTAACATCAGAAGGAACTGTCTCTTAGTATTTGGTTTTAGTTTCTGACTGTTACTGGTTTTGTTACTCATCCTTGAGGACTGGCTGTTAAACTTGAATGTTGTTCTACATAAATGTTGGTTTACAGAACAAAACAGAGCAACAGTGCAAAGGTGATGTTCAACAAGTATAAAAGCAGAACCATGTGCAGCCCTGCAAAATTGCCTCTTCCCGAGTCACAGCACCAGAAGACAGGGTAATCTCCCATCACCTGGAAAGAGTATGAATGCCAAATTTTAGCACTCTCAGTCATATTAACTGCATGCATATCAACTCAAGCTGACTTTTCCAAATCCTTTCAAGAAATTGCCACAGACCAAGCTGATTTTTATATTTACTATTCATGTGTTTTAATAGCTATTACTAAAGACGTTGTGTTAGAAATGCCCACTGAGAGGCAATAATTTGTGCTGTGTATTGAATGGAACTATTACAGGCAGATTTTCAGGGTAGTCAGAAGAAAACTGTACCAGACTTCTAAACCCATAAGACACTACTTGAAATTTCTGTAAGAAGTATAAAGATATCCAAATTATTAAAAAAATCAGCAATTAAAAACTCCACTTTAGTCAAAGGGGAAAGACTACAGAACTGGATCAATAAAATGTCCTTCAGATTTCAAAGATCAACTTTTCTGATAATTATGTTTATCAAAAAAATATACATAGGCTATTTTTCACATGTAAAATGACGAATAATAACTTTTGGAAGCATTAGACCTCCTTGAAAGGTAATAGTTTTACTGTTATGCAAATAAACGTTAAAAAAGGTAGACAACAGAATGAGCAAGTAGAAAAAAAAAGGTAAAAGTAATACAACATGAAAGATATTTCCTTGGAACTGTCATAAAGAACAAGAATCCAAATTCCATCAGTGAAATAGCATTTTTTAGCTTTCTTAATCTGTAAAATTATTTATTAAGAATGTCTTTAATTAAAAAAACACCCTGTCCTTTCTTGTTATGCCCCATTCTCTCAAATTCGTGTTATCACCGGAGACTGTAATTTACACACATGCATATGTACACATACTCTTCATTCCAAGTTATTGAATCCTGAACTCTTCACTGCTTTAGCGTCTTATTTCATCTAGAGTAATGACACGAGTACAATGATGCAAAAGAAAATTTAACACTAAATACAGAACTTGATTTTTTGGCAAATGCCTATATATCACTTTCAGAATGCTAGTTTTGCAGGAGCCATAAATTACAATTGTTGTTAAGGTCTAAGATATTAGTATGTAACTTTGTTACAAAAATAATAAGATATTGTATTATAATATAAAGAAATATACTTTACATGCATTGCTACACGTGAAATAAAATTTCTAAACAGGAAGTTTAATTAATGGGAACCAAATACATCTAAATTCAGTTTCATATCTACTGGATATGCATAGAAGGATAAATTCTGCCAATGAGAAACCTGATTATTCATTTAAAATGAACCAATCACAGCAAGAGACTTGATACCTGTTGGCAAATGTGTTCCCACTGAACATTGAGATCCTTCAGTTCTGTCTCTATTCTGGAAGCAAATTCTGGCTCTGCTTCACTCTTCATTTTCTTCCCAACCTCATTAACACTGTTCAGGCTGGGCTGGATTGTCTGGATATCATTTACTAAAGCCTAAAGGAATAGCAGAAGTTAGGCAAGCAGAATTCGCACAGATTTTCAGATACGCTATCTCTATCAAAACATGTCTACATGAGATTCTGACATGTCTTTGGTCCTGATCTCCAGTCAACTGAGCATAATCAACTTAACTATGAAAGTAAATAAAAAAGGAATGAGCCGCTGTAGTGTGGTAAGCTATGCTATATCCGATGAAGTTCATTTCCAAAATATATATTATGCAAATTTTGAATGTTATGTATATACTATATATATACACACACGTGTAACATTGTATTACATATATTACATCTATTACAATGCCTAGAGCTTTTGCTCACATTTATGAAAGAGCATCCCATCATAATAGTGGAAAATTATTTCTGAAACCAACTTATTAGCTATGCCAGCATTACTCTTGGGTTGGTAATTCACCTGATAACTTCCTTAAAATAATCTGAATGGTGATATTCTCTGATTATGTCCAGTTATTAGAATTTTATCTGTGGCTGAATATTATTTAAGCCCTGAGGTAGTTCTACATTGCCACTTCCAATTTGATTTACGAGGCCTTCTTCAACACTGCAGATGTTACCTGGGCTTCCCACAAAGTGGAAAAGGTTGGAAGTGCAAACATATAAAAGATGATGAAGATTTTTGTAGCTTTATTATATATTTGACAGTAATGGCTAATATTTGTGCAAACTCTTAATAAATTCAGGTGACAGATTCTAAAGGAGTTACATGTAACTTACTACTCTGTAGAGATAAAGAGTTGTCCTACATAATTTATAATCACTTTTTACTTAAATAAGGGGTAAGAGAGAAAGTCTGAGCTCATAGTTCTGTTAAGATCAATATGTTTCATAATATTTACACATCCTGCCAGAACATTTACAGAACTTGTAAATACCACTGAAAATATAGACAGGAACTACCATGGATTACAAGATTCACTGCACTTACACACTCTGCTGGGACAGGCAGAAGAATTTGTAAACCCTGTGATGGAAGTATCAATACTTCATGATGCTTTAAAACTCAGCTGGGACAAAATCCTGGAACTTGTAAGTTTAGTGAAAAAAAAAAATGCATATAACTCACCATACCTGCAAATTCTTTCGGTACAGTCAGAAAAGCTTGTAAATCATGTGTGAATAATAGATACAAAAAAAGATCTTCTGGCACAGATTATACATCTTGTAACATGCAATGTTTGTAAACTCAAAAAAGTAAACAAACCGTTATCTTAAAAGGCTACTAACTTATTTGCTGCAAGAACCCTCTTTGATGTTTTGCTCCTGCTATAAATAGGCACTGTATGCCTCCTCTCTAATTAAAGTTTCCTGTTTTTTAACATAATTTTCCTTCAAATGCAGGAGATTCAAATACATTGCAGAAGACAAGCCCCTTATTTTAATTTATTTTTAGGAACAGTAATAATTTGTGTAACTTCTGTATAAGCTAGGCTCATAGAGAAGAACTGAATAATTGTCAAGAAGGCAGGTAATACTCACTGTACATTGCTCTAGTTGCTTTTCTAGTGCTTCTGAATCACCAAGGGCAGGCCACTCTTCCTTCAGAAAAACATCCACTTCAGCCATCCACTTCTTCAGTGTTTTAGTGTCATTCTGTTTATTAAAAAGACAATTTATTGCATTGCACAGAACCTGACTGGCAATAGTGTAATTCATCCTGGGACTATGACTAAAACTCATCACAAGGTAATTTCAAGATTATTGAATTGTCTGAAAAATACAAACACAGCAAACAAGCAAAACAAACTTTATCTAGGGCTGTCATTGACTCTTTAGCCTGCATTCTGACCATTTCTGCCCCAGTTTAACATGTCTACAAGCAGGCAACTTTCTGGCTCTCACCTTTATGCCTTCCAGATATCAGATGCTGCATGCATGTTCATTGCTTCCTTGTATGGCTTCAGACTACTCATCCTTGGCAATTAATTCAGGCTCACCTATCAAATCCTTCTGTGCTTCAATTTAAAATACAGGTTCATTTTGGAAGTTGCAAGCTCTATTGCCTATTTCTCTACCAGAACACAAAGAAAAACTCCTGCTCTTGTCCTGCTGGGGGACTTCAACCACCCCGACATCTGCTGGAAAACCAACATGGCAAGCTGTAGGCAATCCAGCAGGTTTCTCGAATGCACTGAGGACAACTTCTTAAGCCAGGTAATAGACACCCCTACCCAAGGGGATGAAATACTGGACCTGGTGGTCACCAATGCAAGCAAGCTCGTTGGAGATGTCAAGATCGGAGGCAGCCTGGGCTGCAGTGACCAGGTGCTGGTAGAACTCACGCTCCTGAGGGAAATGGGAAGAACAAAGTACGGTCAGGACCCTGAATTTCAGAAAAGCAAAATTCCAGCTCCTCAAGGAGATAGTCAGAAGGACTCCCTGGGAAATGGTCCTCAGGGACAGGGGAACAGAACAGAGCTGGCAGATCTTTAAGGATGTGATCCACAGAGCGCAAGAGCTCTTGATCCCTAGGTGTAAGAAATCGGGCAAAGAAGGGAAGAGACCAGCATGGTTGAGACGAGAGATGCTGGTCAAACTAAGGAGGAAGAGGGAACTGCACAGGCAGTGGAAGCAGGGACAGGCATCCTGGGAAGAGCATAGGGACGTGGCCCAGTTGTGTAGGAATGGGGTCAGGAAGGCCAAGGCGCAGCTGGAGCTAAACTTGGCTAGGGATGCAAAGAATAATAAGAAGGGTTTCTACAGGTATATCAGCCGGAAAAGGATGGTTAAAGAAAGCGTATCCCCGCTGATGAGTGAGACTGGCAAACTGACAACAGCAGATGAGGAGAAGGCTGAGGTACTCAA
>NW_009258539.1:4294798-4296671 GCF_000687185.1 Egretta garzetta | reverse complement strand
ACCTCTCCTATGAGGACAGGCTGAGGGAGTTGGGCTTGTTCAGCCTGGAGAAGAGAAGGCTGCGGGGAGACCTTACTGTGGCCTTTCAGTACCTAAAGGGGGCCTATAGGAAAGATGGGGAAAATCTTTTTAGTAGGGCCAGCTGTGTCAGGACAAGGGGTAATGGTTTTAAACTAAAACAGGGCAGGTTTATACTGGATACAAGGAAGAAATTCTTTACAATGAGGGTGGTGAAACACTGGAACAGGTTGCCCAGAGAGGTAGTGGAGTCCCCATCCCTGGAAACATTCAAGGCCAGGTTGGATGGGGCTCTGAGCAAACTGATCTAGTTAGTGGTGTCCCTGCTCACTGCAGGGGAGTTGGACTAGATGACCTCTAGGGGTCCCTTCCAACCCAAAACATTCTATGATTCTATGGTTACTACCCAGAATGCGCCCCCCGCCCCCTGTAACTGAAAACAGTAATCGAAACAGATTCACTTCAGAAACTAAAATCATATAATGACTCCATGAGTCATTTCAGAGACTGATTCTCCATTATTGTTTGTAGCACTAGAATATTTGTAATCAGTAATTTGCTTTCTGTAGTCTTTAATTAACCCTTGTGATTAATAAATAAAGCTGAACATCAAATGCTTGCAAAGAGGGAATCCTACCAGTCCCAGACAATTTTACATAGATAATCTAATACCTTGAAAGGCAGAATGAGATTTAAAATTACCTGAAAATGCCACCTTAGGTAAACAATTAGATGCACATGTTAAAATAAAAATTATAAATGGCAAAAATTTGAAAGGCAAATTATAAAGTATTTGTTCATCAAAGTGTTTTCATTACCAGTGAAGTGCATATTGATATTATATGCAGAATCCAAAGTTGAATTAAAGTACAAAAAAGGACATTTCATTAGAATATACTGTGCCCTATAATGTGTACAAAACCGTCTTAACAACTATTATGAGTTAGATACCCAAAGGGAAGACTTTCCTAATGTGCTTGATTTACTTAATAATAACAGGCTATCAGGGACAATGAACTGAAAATAAAAAAAATTATTATTATTATAAAAGAAATTATCAGCATGCTTCAGAATGGCAATTACCAAAACACTGTCTACTGTGCATTCTGTTATCAGTCAGTAAAAATAGTTCAGAGTCATATTTCATGATGAAACTTTAATATCTTTACATGAATACTTTAAGTATAGTTCATTAATGCTGCAAAATATAGATCTGATGAGATTTACTTAAAAAGGGATCAATCTCCAGATACCAGTAAAGATCAAATGTATGACTTGCTTTTTGAATCAGACTGTAAATGCATTTTATTTATCGACACTGATTTAATCGTATCCCATGCTGACACATTCCATAAATTGCAACAGCTAAAACAATCACCTGGAAAATTAGTCATTCAAGGAGTTGAAAAGACAATGACTTTTATATTAACTGTGCACTACAGTGACTCTGGCAATAATTATAAATGTTAAGATTTGTATGCTTTACATACATATCCGAGTATGACTTGGATAGCTTTAAAAATACGTGCTCTACAGAGCATGGTTGTTGATGTTCAGGACTTTCTCCTTTTAAGACCAGTGGTGGAACCTCTAAAGATCTATGCAGAAAATACAGGAGGAAAAAAAGGACAAAAGTTTGAATTTCTTGAGCAAAGTGTATTGTTCTGTTTTGTGCAATTGCAAATATTTAATTCGCCGCTGAGGTGAAGGGTTCTGGAGCAGAGGATCGCGCCGAGGGACCCTTTCTGAAGCGGCAAAACTGCGGCAAAAACCGCAGAGGCAAAAGGCGAAGAAGCACAGGGAGAGAGAGGGGACCCCAACCTCCCCCCCCGCCCAGGGCGCGAAAGGGCGGGCT
>NW_009258539.1:4264617-4291899 GCF_000687185.1 Egretta garzetta | reverse complement strand
AAGAAAAGTTTTTATAAATATGTTAACAGCAAAAAGAGAGCCAGGGAGAACCTCCATCCTCTAGTGGATGCAAGGGGGAACATTGCCACTAAAGACGAGGAAAAGGCTGAGATACTCAACGCCTTCTTTGCCTCGGTCTTTAATGGCCCAACGAGTTATCCCCAGGGTACCCAGCCTCCCGGGCGGGAAGATGGGGATGGTGAGTGGAATAAACCCCCCATAATCCAGGAAGAAGCAGTCTTTGACCTGCTATGCCACCTGGACGTCCACAAGTCTATGGGGCCGGATGGGATCCACCCGAGTGCTGAAGGAGCTGGCAGAGGAGCTTGCCAAGCCACTCTTTATCATTTCTCAGCAGTCCTGGAGAACAGGGGAGGTCCCAGATGACTGGAGGTTGGCAAATGTGACGCCTATCTTCAAGAAGGGCCGGAAGGAGGATCCGGGGAACTACAGACCTGTCAGCCTGACCTCAGTACCGGGGAAGATTACGGAGAGGTTCATCTTGAGTGTGCTCACCAGGCACATGGAGGACAATCAGGGGATCAGGCCCAATCAGCATGGGTTCATGAAAGGCAGGTCTTGCCTAACCAACCTGATTTCCTTCTACGACCAGGTGACCCGCCTGGTAGATGAGGGAAAGGCTGTGGATGTTGTCTACCTGGACTTCATCAAAGCCTTCGACACAGTCTCCCATAGCATTCTCCCGGAGAAGCTGGCAGTTCATGGCCTAGATGGATGGCAGGGTTAGGTTAAAGGTTAAAGGTTGGACTCGATCTTAAAGGTCTTTTCCAACCAAAGTGATTCTATGATTCTATACTATTGATAAAACCACTCTCCAGTTTTCCTATTTATATTGGGTTTATGTGGCAAGGTTTTGGTAGCAGGGGTGGCCTCTGTGAGGAGAGGCCAGGTGCCGCCCTGTGCTGGACGCAATTGGTTCCAGCTGCCTCCAGTGGACCCACCACAGGACACAGCTAGTAATGCCTCTGTGATAATATAATTAAGAAAGGGCAAAAATTCCACACAGGCAGAGGAGGAGAGAAAAAAAAGTGAGAAACAGTCCTGCAGACACCAAGGTGAGTAAAGAAAGAAGGAGAAAAGTTGCAGAGATTCTCCTGCAGCTTTTGGTGAAGACCACGGTGACTCAGGTTGCCTCCCTGCAGCCCATGAAGGTCCATGGTGGAGCAGATATCCACCCTTCAGCTTGTGGAGGACCCCACACTGGAGCAGTTGATGGGCCCTAAAGGAAGCTGCAGCCCATGTAGAGTCCCCCACAGGAGCAGGTATTTCCTTAAGGACTGCAGCCTGGACTGGAGCAGAGGAAAAGAGCAAGGGGGAAGGAGCAGCAGAGAAGAGCTGTTATGGACTGACTGCAGCTTCTATTCCCCATCCCCCTGTTCCCCTTGGCAGGAAAGGAGACAAGACTAAAGCAGTGGAGTGCAGACTAGGAAAAAGAGTAAGGGGGAATAGCTGTTGTTTTAATTTTGTCTTTGTCTCTCACTACTCAGATCTATTTTAATTTTACCCAAGTTGTGTCTGTTTTGCCCATGATGGTAACCAGTAAGCTATCTCCCTGTCTTTATTTCAGTCCAAGAGCTTTTCCATCCTAATTTCTCCCCTTGTCATGCTGAGGACAGGGAGTGATACAGCAGCTGGAACATCTGGCTGCTGGCCAAGGTTATCCCACTATACCATTAAACTTCGTTTCATGGCCAGCTTCAAACATCAGAGATGTAGCTACAGAGCCAAAGTTACAATTCAGAGCTAAATTATAAATGGTGCTGATAAAATGTTTCCCCCTTATCTGGTCCATGTTGCTTATCTAAAAACTGATGAAAACTAACAAAATAATGAGTGCTGTTTTTCTTCTCTAAAAAGTTTTTTTCCTCTACAAAAGCAGAATACTTTGTCAGAAAACTTATTCCTGACCAGACAACTCTCTTGAATTAAGAAGAAAATAAAAATTACAGTTCACATGCTATTGTATTATAATTCACAACATGGAGCTGCTCATGTATCATGTTCTACTACCAGCAAACCAAAGCCAAGGAGAGAAATATTTGATGTTGTAAACAGAAGAAATATAGAGAGACAACACTGAGAAGAAACACACTGTGAGAACACAGCTTTAAGTATGGCTGCAGAACATCAACCTTCAGAATTTTCTTTGCGATATCCCCCATGAGTATGTAAGTGTTCACTTGCATGGGGGTAAGGAGAGAAAGACATAAAAAAATTAAAAATATTTTCTCCATTTTTGTGATTAGTTGATCTGAATTCCTCTGAAACCTGTCCCTTGAAATTATATAGAAATAGAACAGGATTATGTTAAAAATGGACTTATTTTAAATCTCATAGCATCTAAGTCATAGACAACCCCTGTAATGCTGATACATGCCTGATGAAGTTTGTAGATGACACCAACTGAGTGGGAAAGTGGACACTCTGGAAGGGAGAGCCACCCTGCAGGAAGACCTGAATAGGCTGGAAGAGTGGCAGCCTGACCTCAGTACCGGGGAAGATTACGGAGAGGTTCATCTTGAGTGTGCTCACCAGGCACATGGAGGACAATCAGGGGATCAGGCCCAATCAGCATGGGTTCATGAAAGGCAGGTCTTGCCTAACCAACCTGATTTCCTTCTACGACCAGGTGACCCGCCTGGTAGATGAGGGAAAGGCTGTGGATGTTGTCTACCTGGACTTCATCAAAGCCTTCGACACAGTCTCCCATAGCATTCTCCCGGAGAAGCTGGCAGTTCATGGCCTAGATGGATGGCAGGGTTAGGTTAAAGGTTAAAGGTTGGACTCGATCTTAAAGGTCTTTTCCAACCAAAGTGATTCTATGATTCTATACTATTGATAAAACCACTCTCCAGTTTTCCTATTTATATTGGGTTTATGTGGCAAGGTTTTGGTAGCAGGGGTGGCCTCTGTGAGGAGAGGCCAGGTGCCGCCCTGTGCTGGACGCAATTGGTTCCAGCTGCCTCCAGTGGACCCACCACAGGACACAGCTAGTAATGCCTCTGTGATAATATAATTAAGAAAGGGCAAAAATTCCACACAGGCAGAGGAGGAGAGAAAAAAAAGTGAGAAACAGTCCTGCAGACACCAAGGTGAGTAAAGAAAGAAGGAGAAAAGTTGCAGAGATTCTCCTGCAGCTTTTGGTGAAGACCACGGTGACTCAGGTTGCCTCCCTGCAGCCCATGAAGGTCCATGGTGGAGCAGATATCCACCCTTCAGCTTGTGGAGGACCCCACACTGGAGCAGTTGATGGGCCCTAAAGGAAGCTGCAGCCCATGTAGAGTCCCCCACAGGAGCAGGTATTTCCTTAAGGACTGCAGCCTGGACTGGAGCAGAGGAAAAGAGCAAGGGGGAAGGAGCAGCAGAGAAGAGCTGTTATGGACTGACTGCAGCTTCTATTCCCCATCCCCCTGTTCCCCTTGGCAGGAAAGGAGACAAGACTAAAGCAGTGGAGTGCAGACTAGGAAAAAGAGTAAGGGGGAATAGCTGTTGTTTTAATTTTGTCTTTGTCTCTCACTACTCAGATCTATTTTAATTTTACCCAAGTTGTGTCTGTTTTGCCCATGATGGTAACCAGTAAGCTATCTCCCTGTCTTTATTTCAGTCCAAGAGCTTTTCCATCCTAATTTCTCCCCTTGTCATGCTGAGGACAGGGAGTGATACAGCAGCTGGAACATCTGGCTGCTGGCCAAGGTTATCCCACTATACCATTAAACTTCGTTTCATGGCCAGCTTCAAACATCAGAGATGTAGCTACAGAGCCAAAGTTACAATTCAGAGCTAAATTATAAATGGTGCTGATAAAATGTTTCCCCCTTATCTGGTCCATGTTGCTTATCTAAAAACTGATGAAAACTAACAAAATAATGAGTGCTGTTTTTCTTCTCTAAAAAGTTTTTTTCCTCTACAAAAGCAGAATACTTTGTCAGAAAACTTATTCCTGACCAGACAACTCTCTTGAATTAAGAAGAAAATAAAAATTACAGTTCACATGCTATTGTATTATAATTCACAACATGGAGCTGCTCATGTATCATGTTCTACTACCAGCAAACCAAAGCCAAGGAGAGAAATATTTGATGTTGTAAACAGAAGAAATATAGAGAGACAACACTGAGAAGAAACACACTGTGAGAACACAGCTTTAAGTATGGCTGCAGAACATCAACCTTCAGAATTTTCTTTGCGATATCCCCCATGAGTATGTAAGTGTTCACTTGCATGGGGGTAAGGAGAGAAAGACATAAAAAAATTAAAAATATTTTCTCCATTTTTGTGATTAGTTGATCTGAATTCCTCTGAAACCTGTCCCTTGAAATTATATAGAAATAGAACAGGATTATGTTAAAAATGGACTTATTTTAAATCTCATAGCATCTAAGTCATAGACAACCCCTGTAATGCTGATACATGCCTGATGAAGTTTGTAGATGACACCAACTGAGTGGGAAAGTGGACACTCTGGAAGGGAGAGCCACCCTGCAGGAAGACCTGAATAGGCTGGAAGAGTGGGCTAACAAGAACCTTACGAACGTCAATACAGACAAGTGTAAGGTCTTGCACCTGGGAAAACATAATACAGGAGGGCAGCACAGACTGGGACCCACCTGAGTGGAGAGCAGCTCTGTGGAAAGGGTCCTGGGGGTCCTGGTGGACAAGCTCAATATGAGTGAGCAGTGTGCTGCTGCAGCCAAGAAAGCCAACAGGATGCTGTGTTGCATCAACAAGGGCATCACCAGCAGAGACAAAGAAGCCGTTATCCCACTCTACTCAGCACTTGTCAGGCCACATGAGGAATACTGTGTTCAGTTCTGGTCCCCACTATACAAAAAACATGCGGACAGGCTGGAGGGGGTCCGGAGATGGGCCACCAAGATGATGAAGGGCCACCAAGATGATGAAAGGCCTGGGAAGCCTGTCGTATGAAGACAGGCTGAGAGAACTGGGTTTGTTCAGCCTTGAGAAAAGGAGGCTCAGAGATGATCTCATCGCTGTGTACCAGTATTTAAAGGGGGGGATACAAAGAAGATGGAGACTCCCTTTTCAGAAGGTGTCACATGGAGAAGATGAGGGGTAATGAGTACAAGTTAATCCTGGGGAGATTCTGATTGGACACGAGAGGAAAAATTTTCACAATGAGAACAGTCAACCATTAGAATAATCTCCCCAGGGATGCGGTTGACTCCGTCACACTGGACTCTTTCAAGACACAGTTGGACAGGGTGCTGGGCTATCTTCTTTAGACTCTGCTCTTGCCTGGAAAGGTTGGACCAGATGATCCTTGAGGTCCCTTCCAACCTGGTATTCTATGATTCTATGTGATTTATAAATAAGTATAAGCAGGAGATCCTCACAATGAGAGAAACAGTGTAATGTTCCAATGCTGTCCTTCTAAATACCTGAAATTCACACAACTGTGTAAGTCATATTCTCTTCTGCTTTCTGGTAACTGCTGTCAGGATACTACCGTATTACAAATGACTTTAATAATGTAAGTGAATCAATTAAAGTCAATACGGTTACAGCTACTTCAGCTGCATGAAAAAATAGAGGAATATTAGTAGAAATTTCACTGAAATCAAAGTTAAGTTTTGGTATTGAAACAACATAGGCAGAAACAGCCACAAAATCAGAATTCAAAGTAAAATCTTGGACCCACCAAAATCAAGCAAACATTTTAATACATTTTATATACTCTTGATATTTCACTTTGGTGTTATTTCTCGAGGTGTATAAATGTGTTCTGCACTAGCCTCACAGCCACAAATAGTTGAGCCTGCAAAAGTTTGGTTAACCTGGAATCGCTGGAGTTTGGTCATAAGCTCCTCAAGTTTCTGACAATGTTCCACCAGCTGCGCTGATAATTTCTTCCAGCGGCCAAGGATCACCTCAATCTCCGATCGATATCTTTGGCTGACTTCTGCAGGGGCTTTCCTAGACATGTCTTCCACAGTTGTGCTGAGATAGTTCAGGCCTTTTTGCTGCTCTTGCAGAGAGCTTTGTAGAGCCTATGAATAAGAAGCAAATAGTATCCTGATTCACATGTTGGGCAATTCTCTTTGTTTCACAAACACGTGAAACTGCTGAAGAAAGGACTGCAAACTAAAACTGTAGGCCACCTTTGCTAAAATATGCAATGACATATTCTACTGAGAAATTTGGAATTGTTTTTCTCACACAGCCTAGAACGTACATTTTTTTAATTGAACAGAGAATATAACCAGAGGTGTTTATACTTGTTAATAGAGGTGATCCACATACACTTCATTAATGTTAGATAGAAATTTACTATGGCCCTAATGATTACACTTTCAAAAGAATCAGACTATACAAGGAGAAGAAGAATAAACTTAGAACTGCTTCTATGATTTAAAGTTTTTGATAACTTCCCAAAACTTTTGCAATTTTTAGCCCAAATTTGCCACATTTAACATTTTTTTTCTATATTCTACTTTTTATTTCTGCATGTGCATTACTAGTTGCATCAAACAACATGATCATTAGCCATCCAACAGTAGAACAATATCAAACATTGAAATGCAGGGAAGGTTTGTACCCACTGGCAAAACTTGTTCCACGTTTGTGAGTGCTTGTAAATCTGACTGGAAATCTCATAAAGCCTGTGCTGTATTTTGCAAATCACAAACATTTCCATGTCAGCACTGGAAAATTAAATGAGCTAAATCTGTACTTAAGTACCAGAGCTTTCATCAAAGGAATATTCTATGTACCATGGGGACAAACAAAGGCTTTTCCTTAATATGTTCAATATCTCACAAAATTGGTTTCAATGGTGAAGAACACTTTCAATCCTTCAGAAATTGATACAAGTATCTACTGTGTCCTGAAGCCCTTGGCTAAAAAACAAATGGTTATAATTCACTCATTATCTGTAGTGTAAGATTCAGCAGACTCATGACAGCTTTGCATTTGGTTCCTCTAAACTTTTCATTTGAGTCATTCATTCCCACAGACTGACCACTCACCTTGAGCTCCCTGAGTCTCTGCTCCATGATTTCATATTCAGCAACTGCAACCTGAGGCATGGACAGTTTAGCTTCTGACTGCTGGATCCACAGAAGTATAGTGCTCATTGTCTCTTTGTAGTGTGCAGGAGGCAAACTGTCAGAAACTACATTCGATGGGCAAAAAAAAGGAGAGAAAATAATTTTCTGCTTCACTATTTGTTTTGCTGACAGAAGATATTTGATAAAAGACTAAGCCTTACTGAACTCAATGGCTATTTTGCATTAGATTGCAACAGGCCCAGTACGGCAGTATCAGATTTTTCGAAGAATTGCGGAAGCAGAAAACTTCTGAAGAATGAATATGCTCATTATAATGTTTATGATATCTCTGTCATTTTATCAGTTGTGTGCTATTTGAGTCTCTTGTTATAGGTCACATGACACCTTATATGGCCAAGATAACTACTTTAAATATGTCTGTTCAGAGATCAAGAGATAAACCATTGTACTTAACCCAAAATCTAATTTCAGAAATGCAGTAAGAAATAGCATTCCCTTTTATGGCCCATGTTTGTGTGTTTAATGTTTCTGTTCAAGTAAGATGTTCTGTTTAAGACATCTGTTAAAAGCTTAGAAAATTAATCTTTCTTCTGCATTAAAGCTGAATTTTATTGAACTGTGCTTATTGCGCCAACATTACAGCTGCTGTAAATAGACAACATCTGGCACGCACATGAGCAACTCATTAGCAGAGATGCTCCCTCTTCCCTCAACAACAGTTGCTTCTATACTCATTGAGAAAAGTACAGACCGCTGGTTGGAAATGAAACATTTCCAACTGGTACCACATAATAATGAAGTATATGAAAGCTCAAAAAAAAGTTACGCCTATTTGTATCTCCTGTATGTCTTCATTGTTTCAGGAAGAACTGTAGACAAGTGATATAGCTTTTCAAAACCCAATTTTGACAAACAACACAGTTAAGTGCAAGCTAGCTTACATTCTCATACAGTAATGCTTAGCAGAATATACTTCAGATTTTAACCTTAATTTTTTAGTTGATGCTTTTTTAGCAGAATGCTCCTTAAAAAATCTTACATTTTCAGTTAGGCATCAGAGCAACATACTAAAATCAGGGCAATTTAAGCTCTCTCATGTGGAGTGTGCACATTGTATAGCATACTTTCCTCATAAAAATCTTGGCTGTTCTGATTTATCACACACATCTGGGGATTTACAAAGACTTGGTACTGGGACAGACAAGAATTTCTTGTCTTGTGATGTATTTTCTTTACATAGAAAGCAAAAGAAATACATTCTTGGAAGCACAGAAAACAAACATTTTCCATATCATCAAATAGCATTTTAAATCTTTTTATTTCCTTAGTGAGATTTGTATTGTCTTTGACTCATTTAATTAAAACAATCCCTACTTTAGAACAGAACATGGATTTAAACACATCACTTCAAATGAATGGAGATATAATTTCAACAGGTCAGATATGTTAAAGCCATATACAACTCTTAATCTGCAGTTTTATTTAGAAATATGAAATGGAATTCAGTAATGTGATATAATGTTTGACTTCTATAAATAATTTTTTCTAAGTGAAAACCAACTCTTGGGGCTAGTGTATGACTTCAAGCAGCTATATCAAATTATAACTATTTTTGGTAGTAGTGAAGAGCACCTCAGAACAGGTAAAACCACAAGATTCTTTATTACAGCAAACTCCACCAAACTGCATGAAACACAGTTTGCCAATAATAATAATTTCAGAACCACTCAAACATTGCAAATGCTTTGTCCAATTTTAATTAATTGTGTTCTCTACTATTTGAAGGATTAAATAAGAGTTCAAGTGGGATCACAGCTGTTGATTTAATCAACCTAGTGGCTTTCCAATTTGGTTACTAAATATTTCATTTAGAAAGCACTTTTAAGTTCAGTGAAACAATAGTTTTCTTATTTTACTTTTCCAGATTACTAGTAGTGAAATACTATTTTTCAGTGCATTTTGCCTAGCTAGAGTTTTGGGGGCTTGCTCTGTGTGTGTGTGTGTTTGTGGGTTTTTTAATGACAATGTGTCAGCATTTTCATCCACAAGGAATCATATTAACATCCTTTTGGATGACACTGAAGAAGAACCTATACTGGTTTTGCAACTCATGATGTCAATGGTGAGAATTCAGTCAAATTTCTGCCGTGGGGTTCATGTTACCTAATTTCAGCTAAATAATCTAACACATTTATGATCTCTTTCTGGGCAGCATGAATGTCTTAATTCCCCATGCTCATAACATAAACACACATCCAGACCTGTTTATTTTTATCCTAAAATTTGCTTTCTGATACTAATGTTTGTGGGTTAAGTCCACATGATAAGCACAGTGCATTAATATGAATTAATATGAATTCTGCTAGATTATATGAAAATTTGAATTTGTAGTCAGAAAGACTCAAGCTATATCTGAGCAAGGCCCACAACAGAATTTTAACAAAGTATCGCAGAAGGAAAATAAAAATATGTTACTGTGAAATACCAGAAACATATTAGGAAAATGTTATTGTATTAATCTACCCCACTTGCAGGGAATGCATTTTGGTGTGACCAACATTATAAGACATGAGAACTTACAGGCAAATACATTTACACTTGCATATTTATTTTAGAGAAAGTATTGAAATTTGGAAATACAATGTGCAGATAGATATTTGGTTAGGATATATTTTTAATAAGTAGAAATATTTAAACATGTGAATATAGCTTTCCAAATAAGTAATTTTTTTTTTTTCATTTTTCCTCCCAGCTTCCTTTTTTGTGACCAGATTTTCCAGTCAAAAATCTTTTCCCAAATCAGAAATGAAATGAGAATACAATTATCTCAACAACTATCAAATCACAGTGGGTATGCTGCAATGTGTATCTCCTACAGTCAGGACAAATCCCAATGTTCATCACATCATTGTGAAAGAAGAAGAAAGGCAATAAATATAATCTATGGGATCATTTCAGTAAAGACTTATTCCCTGAAATGAATGAACTAGATTGAACTGCATGTATTTCCCATAAAAATCTCCTCAGTAGTAACTGCACTGTTTAAAACCCTGCTGATTTCTCACGACTTTGTTTTGCTTATTTTGTAATACAAGTACTGGAAGTTATTCATCAAAGTCTTTATATTGATGACTTTTTAAAAGCTGTGATTTCCTTTTCCCACATCTTTCACCAGAAACTCAAAGTGGTATCATAAGGAATCTTGTATAATACATAATCAATGTTCTGCAAGTGTTTTAACATGTCCAATTCTCTTATTAATTAACCTCTTAAAACAGAAGGGAAACCCTTCTCCAGTTTTAAAAGATCTAATATAACCGTAAATATCTTTTAAAGATACAAAATTTTTAGGTGGTTTTATTTCCCATCGTTATAAATTTTCAGTTTTACCATGGAGGAAAAAGACAAAGTGACTTACAGGATAGGGGATGTTATCTGATACACATTCATTTCACAGGTTGCTTTCTCTTTTTATTCTTTATTTAAATAAAAATAATTACTGGAGGAAAAGAATGCCGAAAAAAATGAAATTATGTGCATGTTACTTCTTTAAATAATATTTTCTAACACACATCTGAGCTGTACCTTCAGCAAAAAAGGCACATTCAAAGGAAGTTCAGCAAATTTTATCTCTCAAAACCAAACAGCAATGACTATTATTGCTACTAAATTATAGTTCAGGTCTTAAGAAAAAACTTACAGTTATAAAATTTACGGGACAGTTGCTTAAATTTTTTCTTTCTCAAGTATGCAATGATTGGTGAATGATTATTATACATATAACAATTTCACTGTCACTTATAAACCATCTCTAAGATACTTAGAGCATAACAATAATAACAATAACAACAACGACAATGACTTCTCCTTCAGGAATTACTGATCCTACAAAGGTAGAACCAGAATTTGAAAGGAAAGCAGAGTGCATGAATTTATGAAGCAGAGAAAAACAGAAGTAAGTTTGAATTTTCCTTTGCCATCTCCATCTTGATATTTTTAATTTAATCTGCTACAAAAGCTTTTTTTTTTTTAGTTACTGTCTAAAAATCTAATGACGGTCCCCAAACACCCTCTGAAGAACAGTCTTGTCAAACTGAGAACATGTATCAGAATGCTTCTCACTGAAGACCACAGCTGGGTAAGAGTTCACCACAGCAAGGCTGAAAACCAGAAACACCTTAATGGAGTTTGGTCCAGTCACAGCGCAGGACAAGTGCCGGAATGAATCAGCTGCCACCTGGGAAGTAATTTGAGCCAGGGAATACCCACCTGACACTGACTGACAGCTCTTCCTGTGCTGAGAGGGAGTGGGAGGCTGACCAGGCTGCTCCCAAGAAATATCTCTGACCAGGCAGCAGTTAATTTCAAGATAAGTAAATATAAAGTTTAACCCCTCATTCTTCACTAGGGTGACTATAAAAATAAGGATTTCCTTGGGAAATCACGTTATTCATATATTGCCATGATTGTGCATTTCACTCCCTTGTGTACGTTACCGAATAGTTTGAAGCATTGTCTGACCTCTGGTTTTTCTATATACCATTTATTCCAGAAACGACTCTAAATGTGTTTGGGGAGAAGGGAGAGCTGGAATGATGGATATAACATTTTCAAAAGGATCAATTACCTGTGGATGTACAGACAATCTATAAAGTAAGAAAAATGAGGTCATAATTCCTCATATTTTATGAGGTTGTATTTCTTTCATAAATAACATTGCAAAACAGTGAAAACATCAACCAAATAGGTTTCAGAATTGGCTTTAAATTAGGTTTTATAACTGGAAGTGCTAATCAAATAATGAAGAAAAATATTTGAGAAAATTTAGTAAATCTTTAATAATACTTTATTAAGAAATCTACTGTGCAGCACAGTACTACCAAGCATTCTTGAACCTAAAAAAAACCCCAAAACACCACCAGCCTCAAAAAAACCATGAAAACCCAACCAAACAAAAAATATTTGAGGGAGATATATATCTCCTAGCAATATATCTCCTAGAAATAGAGAAAACTTTTTTGGGGGGGAAAAACTCCCTTGGAAAAAAGAACAGGATAGCTAAATACCTTTTTTCCATCAGAAAAGATAATGGAGTAATAGAACATTTAAAAAAATAAAAACAACAAAACCCCCAACCCCCTAATGATTAATCAAAAATCCTTTTAACATAAAACAACCCCAATGATGAATTAAAAAAACCTTTCTAGCACATGTACATTATATGTACAGGGAAGAAAAAAGCAGAAAATACTACTACTGATCTGAAAAACACCACTCAGTCTTTAAGAAGTTCTTCTATCTATAGAAAAGAATTAATTGCAAATAATTTGTGCAAATAAAGACAGAAGTATCTAAAATGCTCTAGCAAAACTTCAACAATTTCTATTAAACAAAGGCTAAAATAAAGACATGGAATATGGCCTTTTCTTCATCTGTTCAACAGAAGAAAAATAGTCACTGGAGAAAGCAGAAAAAACTCAAGACTCAGAGAGCCAAATTTTCTGTGCTTCAGCTTAGGGATTTTTTTTTCAAATTTTTTGAGTCATAAGACTTTCTTGAAACAAAATTAGACCTAATGCAGTATCCCAAGCATGATCATTCATATCTACAGCAGAGTTATGAAAGGAAGTTAGCACTTTGGATAAAACCATGTATAAAATTTCTGAAGATAAAATATGATTGACATAAAAATCTCACCTAAAATACCACTACAGGTATGTACTGTACGGGATAAAACAGTTTCATTTTGACAGCTGAACCATTTGAGATGAAGAGCCTGTGATGCAGTGCAGCGACATAAAATAACAACATACCATAAAATATTGATTCAGGGACTTCTGTTCTCTAGCAGTTTAGGAGCCTCCCCCCAGCCTGTTCAACACTGCCACCTCAGGATAGCTGCTCCTGCAGCTGGAATGAACAGCTACAGCCAGGGAGAACTTTATCAAAGGTCCTGCTTGGTGGCATTACTGTTCAGGCAATGAACACTACTCACCTTACAGGACTAACCAACTGGTTAGCTCACAGGATCTTGTTACAGTAAAATTAAGTGAGGCAAACCCAGCAATTACACAAAATTGGACACAGAAGAAATCATAAAGAAGCTAGCATTTCCCATATTTTTCTGTTGGCAGAATGGTAACTGATTTCAGCATATAAACTGGTGTGGCATTTAAAATTTTAAAATCTTATCAATTTTATGGCCTGACTTTAGAGTCACAAATCAACTTTACACTTCTTGATACTGAATTTCTACAGCTTATTCTTTCATCACATGCTATGGCACCCCTGCATTTTATTTCTTCAGCCCCCCTATGCACCATCACCTCTTCAGTTTGCATGTGTGTGCACGTGGGAAATAACCACAGCAGCACAATAATGCAGTGCTGTTGAAAAAAAATCCATCTTTAAAAATGGAATCACGTCAAACCTCTCCATGAAAGAATTTAGGAGGAATACTACAAAGATCCACTAGAAGGAGCTAGCAGTATGTCTAATTTCAAAACAGTACAGTCATTTACAGATATCACTGGTTTAAGGGGCAAATTATCTCTTTGCTGTTGAGAAAAATTAAATTTATATTTTTATCTGATCCTTTTTAAATTTTGTAATCAAATACAGAAAGTGTACAGTAGTCACCGACATGATACATCTATTTAAGAAGGAATAAAGTCAACTTTCTATTTTGATATAGCATTTCCCCCTTTTGAAAAATGCATTTTATTACAAATACTGTAAATAATGTTATAACTAGCAGTCATATTCTGTGTTGCAAAAAAAGGAACAGTTCACCAGATGATGAAATATTAGATACCCTAAAGTGCCTACTCCCTTTGATGAGCTTTCTGGAATTAAATTTCTATTCTATGAAAATCTAGAGCAGATTCACTCCTGCAATTAAATTCTCTCTCCTCTCTACTGACAGAGATAGACAGCTCTGTGTCATAACCCAACTAAATACAGACAGTTTTACGTTGCCAAAAAATATCAGTGAATCTGTCCATAAACATGATAACAAGAGGAGTTCTGATGGTAGATCTACATTAAGTAGAACCTTTGCTTCTGAATAGTGTACCTTCCCTTGATTTCCTATGAAGATGAAATATATACACACTGATAACTTCTGAAAGACTAATTAAATTGCAGAAAAGACCACCTAAATTGTATTACTTGTTTAGCATGGCAAAGGCAAATACAAAAGTAGGAAATCAAAATATATACACCTATTCTTTGCACGCTAGTCAGGCAAGTTGACTTCTTGTCATGAACACTTACTGGTCTGTAGCTGCTTTTCTCTGGCCTGCATGTCAGCAAGTATTTGTTTGAAATGGCTGGTAAAAGCAGCAAGGTCAACATCCAGAAACACTGGCCCTTGTTCTTTCTCTTTGAGCGCTTGATTTTGAGCCTTTAGCCGTTCAATTTGAGGCTGAAGGGTTGACATTCGGATGATTTCGTCCTGCATTTTTGAATAAAAAACATCAAGATAAAGCTGTCCAATAAATAAAATCACTAGTGCTATGAAATCACCACTATGTCAATGCATGTTACACAACTGTTTTTCTTCCAACTACATCAGTTACAATAGGAATGAAATCAACATGTTTAATCATTTCTCACAAATCAATACATCTGCTCCCACTATGATGGTCTTACCATTGTTTAAAGTCACTTTCACATGACGCCATCATGTTAGAAGTGCAATGCTCACAGAAAACAAGACAGATTGTACATTAAAATTTCATGCCCAAGGAGCATCCTTTTCATGTAGAGCTGGGAAGATAAAAACTCCACATGTTCCGTAATACTGGACTCATCTCTGTTAGATTATTTACAGGCTAAATAGCATGATGTAGAAAAGGAGAGGTGAAGATGCACAGTGATTTCCAGCATCCCCACAATAACACATTAGTGGTTGGGGTTGTGCTTTTATACCTTCAAGAGACTTTGTACACACTGTGACACTTGCAACTACTAAGTAGAAAGAAATGAGGAAAGTAAGCCTAATGTACAGTTCATAGTAGAGTTACTGTTAGAGAAGTTTTCTGCAAGAAAACAGAGAACACCTGTAAGCACAATGCCAGATTGGAAATGCCTGAAAATAGAAGTAATAGCATAGATCTATATTTGGGGTTCAAACGTTTGTTTCAGTTTGAGAGCTTCTGGAGCTGGAGTTTTCATAAAGTCAAACTTCTGCTGGTATGTCGTGCAATTTATAATTCATTACTACATCTCAATAGATTCCTATCAAACTATATTATCTTGTAAGTAATCACCCACAGAGTAGGTGGGTATCCACAGTAAAAGAGAGAAGTAAATTTCTATGATGGTGCAGCACAGAAATGAAAACATTCAGGGACAATAGTAAGTGAATTGGTGTGACTGTTTTTGTACAACTATTGTAATCCTGTCATATGATGACAGAAGAATACTCCTCCATTTGACGACACAATTCACCCTGCATCAAAATGCAGGCTATGTAACAAGGAAAGTGGTCTGCAATGGCAGAATTTTGGACTTGACCACGAAGACAATTTTCTGGCCCAGATCCTTATCATAGAGGTGATAAGGAAGAGTTTCTTTCTTAACGAAGAACCAAAGACACAGATTCTTACAGGAAAAAAAAAGAAAAAAGAATTTAGGGGCATAGTACCCTAGCTTTAGGTATCTAACTATCTTAATAATTAAATGTCTGGGGCAGAGTTTTGAATACCCATAGGCTAGGTTCTATTGCCTCTTTATTTCTTTACCAGTCTTTCCTTTCCTCGAATAAATATTTTCAATAATTACCTTGGAAAGATAAGGAGTCCATTTGCCACTTTTATATTGAAATAGTGTAGGTCAGAATCTGGCCCACTGCTGGAACACCTATGAAGTACAACATCATAAAAAACTTGGAGAAAAATCTCTAACCTTGCATTTTTCCAACTGAGTTTTTACTGTAGCAGGATCTGTTGCTGGTGTGGGTTGTGCTTTCAGCCAGTTTTCTGCAGTAATTGCTGTCTGCTCCAGTTGCTGCAGCTGGGAGTAGAAGTCAATGATGTTATTTTGGTACTCCAGCCATGCCAGTCTTTCACTCAGCAACTGACAGAACTCAATCCAGCGGCTCTTCAGCTGCTCTGAGGCTTGTCTAATGTTGTCAGCATTCAGACCCTCTAGAAAGAAGACAAGAGAAGTTGTTTGACACATAAAGATAAATAAGGCACAAAGAAAAGAAAAAAAAAAGTAAAAGAATTTAACCGTTCAATTTCTGTACTTGAGAGCTCATAAATCCAGTTAATGATTTATAGTCAAATAACAGTCCTAAACATACAGATGTTACACATTAGTGGAGAAAGCATTTCAAAAATATTTTAAGTTGCTGCCAGGGTACTTCTGTTGCTATGGGAATGAATTATAAATTGCATTAAAGTACAAGAATGTGAATAAAGCAGAAAGTAGAGATACCATACATAAAGCTAATTAAAACTGCTTTAAGAAATAAGAAAATGCCTGACAGCTGAATTCTGAAAACTATGTCTGGACTGTAATTAGATTTTAATGTACAAGACTGTTGGGGTTTTTTTATAAAAAGACTGGTAATGGGAATTATATTCCACAGTTATTTTGATCTTTCTGATAATCCAACCATTAAGTTTTGCATTGCATGTTATTTTAGAAATAACTTAAGTACTGAGGAATAAACATATGATTAGATCAAAGCTCCAGCTAGGCCAGACCTGTGTGTCCAACAGTGACCATCAGTAGACATTAAGTAGACTGAGAGCTGCAAAGCCACAGGTGACCCTTCTCTATGATTATTTTAAGACAGTGTTTGGTTTCTCCTATCTAGTTTGCCTGTTTCTGTCTGTTGTTCAATAATCATCCTTAAATTAAAGCTCATAACAGAAAACTGACTTTAGTTATTAGAGACAAGGCAATTATTTAGAACTATTTAAAGGTAAAAGAGCTCTGTATACTCTGTGAAGAAGATAAGCAATTATTCCAAAACTTGAACTGAGATTGAGTTCAAAATAACATTAACTTAAGCATCTCACTTCTTTTTAAGAGGAGGTATAAATGCAAACCCTAACCCTTTTTACTGGCATGGCATATATATAGCAATAAGACCAATATTGATTTAAAATTCAATAAACTTCTCAATCCATTGAATAATGCTTTATGCTCAAGAACATTTTTAATAACATCACTTAGTCATACACTAGTTAACCAGTAAAATAGAAGATATGTTTTTACCAAAATAATCAAATGTACTGTATTTTTCTATTTTTTAAAAGCAAGTTTAAAAGCAAAGGAAACAAAAGCCTTCAGTGCTCTACTTCCATGTTTTTTGATATGCTGAAATATGGTTTATCTTGTTTGCAATCTGTACTCCCAATCTGTGAGAAAATGTCTTTATCGGAGATAAAAAATAGTAAAGTTCATGAGCAATTTTTGAAGGCAGAACATAAGAAATGGAGTCCTAATTACAGCTAAATGCCCTCAATAAAAAAAGTAGTACAGGAAATTTATTATAATAAAATTTTCTAAGGAATGACTATAATGCACGTTGTATGGTAAACCGCACTAAATGATAATCAGGGATCATGTCTGTTGCAGAGCACCATAGTTTTCTTGTAAATCCTATTCTGGATTCAGCTCAGGGCTATTCCATTAAGAGTAGTTTGGAAACAGCCCACTTGGAAACAAATTGTGCAGTACCTGATAGTGGATTCCTGGACATGCTCTGTTTCTAGGACATTACCCTAGCCAAGCAAATTGTACATAATTTCAAAAAGTACAAGCAAAAATGTGAAAAAATAGGAAGACCAGCACTACTGGGAGATAATGGCAACTGTGGTGGCTGGAGCGGCTATACATGCAAATTATACTCTGGAAACAGGATGGCAAAGTTTAAAGGCTGAACAAGGGCATAAAATGAACTTCAAAGCATAAACAGTATTTTGACACATCTTAATAAAATTCAACAGTGATCTTGGTTTTTGTGTGTGTGTGTGTGTGTGTTTGCATCTGGAGATGTGGTATGCCTAACTACATTATCTTAAAGTGTAATGTAGCAATATGTGAAAAGGCAGCATAAACCTGAATGGCATAGCATGTCTGCATAACAACAACCAAAGATGACCAGGCACATAGATACTGAATCTTACCAACAGCAAGAAACATATATAGAAGATGAGCCTTTAACTATGCTATATTTCAAGAATTGCTTCCATCCTGTTGTGACTTTGGTTATAAAAATGCTGTATACTCATAACAGAGAGTAGACACCTTTGCCGCAGTGTTCTCTGAACCTGCAAGACACTACCTATATGTTTGGCAGAGTAGATATAAAAAGAACACTTTTATTTATTCTTCCATTCCTCTCTTTTCAGCTGCCACAGTCTCCAAAGTACCCTTAGGCAAGATTATTATTACCAAGGGAAGTGCAGTCATGGATTCTCCTTACATAATAATACTTTTCACTGTAATATTTTCTTCAAGGATTTAGAGAAAATCTAGATTCATCAGATCCTACTTTCTTCTTTTCACTCATATGCCCCTCTTAATGTAACATTTAAATATGTGAAAATACCCAATATTATTCAATTTTCTTTAATTCCTTTCTTTATTATCTAATTTTTGAATCTCAATGTGATTCCACACATGCACAGATGAACAAAGAAAAGCTTTTGCTCTTCATGTAATTGAAGTGGACAGTACAAGATCGGAGTGTGCAGAGTCATGTTTGGTAAAAGACTGTAGAGATGCACCTCCATTAGGCAACACAATATGCTACTGAAAGGAAGACTCATCAGAAAATCTGCATAGGATGCATTTTTAAAACTCCCTTAATTCATGGTCCACTCAGGTAACAACATCTGATAGACAATTTTGACTTATGTAATTTCCAGAAGGATGCAAGAAAATGACCATTCCTTGCACCTGAAATCGAGTAAATTTGTCAAAATTCTGTTCTATTTTGCAGAAAGCTAGTCTTCCATCTCATTGAAAATGACAAATTAATAACTATTTGAGTAGTTGATGCAATGAGGGTGTAATTTTAACGTTTTTATTTGCTCATTAAATTGGTGAGAATCAAGAATTTGAAACTTATTTCCATGATAAGGACTGATTTCTTCATCATCTTTAGCAACCACTAGCTTTCATTCATGATGTTAACATCACTCCCCTTACTGTGCTTCATTCATGGTGACAAGATATATCAAAAGTTGACAAGCAGGCAAATAAACAATATGTATCCCATTCTCTGGTAAAACAATATTATTTTAGGAATAATGGTTCATAATCTTTTCATGTTTCATACTCTAAAAGCTTCTGACATAATCAGTGAATAAGTATACTGTACCCAGAGGAAACAGATCATTATCTGAAGTGCATCCATTAATTTTATTACCTTGCGTACTGCACATAACAAATTGTGTCTGAAGGTGCAGCAGCTTATATGCAAGTACTTTGGAATTGCCACTTAATATGAAGTATATCTTATTAGGTGCATTTATCATTGGCTATGGTTCTATGGTAGAATAATGTTATATTATGTGTGGTTTTATACCTTTTGACTCATAAGCATATGTGGAATGGTAAGTCACAACATAATATATTTCTTCCACGGAACAATGGCACTTAACAATTATGTGTTTTATCACAAAAATTTAATTTGTATTCACTATAATGCTGCCTATCAAAATTCTGTGAGTATTCATTTTGATCCCCTATTTATTTTATTCTAAACTACTATAATAGTCAAGTGTCCACTCAAACTGCTAAACTGCTCCACTCATGCATCAACAGATTTGTTATTCTCTTTTAGAATAGAATTTAGAAAAGAAAAACAATGTAATTTTTTCCTAGAAACACTGGTAAACAGAAGCTGGAAGTTTTCACTGATTGTAATCATCAAACTTCTTTAAAAGCACCCCAACTGGAAGACATGCTTCCTAAAAAAAGGAATATTGGAAGTATTTATTTGGGAAATATTGGAAGTATTTATATGAACATCTAGCCACAGTAGATATCATAACATCTGTAAACCATGAATAAGCATGGACCCATGGACTGAATGAGAAAAAGAGAATCTTGAGTTAAAACCATCAGAATATTTAACATAGAATCTACTTGATGCTAGACATGGTAGGTAGTACACTACCGGAAAAGTAACATATAATGTGCTTGAAAATTCTGCAACTAAAACCAAAATTAGTCACCAGAAAGTACTACACAATCTAAAGAAATTGAAGCTGGAATTCTTGACATGCAAGTCTGCATTTGGCCCAAGGAAGAGTGGGGCACTGCTAAATGTGTCCTAGATAGATTTTGCCCAAAATAACTACCTCTGTGTGGGAGCACAAAGGTTTCAAATACTGCCTTAAAAGACCTGTACAACCAGTACTCCCAGGAATAAAACTTGTCCAAAAAAATTGACAAGGTTTTTTATATGATCAGCCATAGAAAACCGTGCAAATTATTTCAAAGAGGGTGCAAATGTTACCAGACTCTCTTCAGTCTATTCACTGAGCCTAGGAAGGGAACCCTTGCAACAGTTGTTACAGTAACGATAATTAAATATGTCCCACACATTAAATATGGTCACTTCTGAAATATTACAGCATCATACTTAAGCAAGATAATCTTAGGAGTCCATCAAATTTGTATAGCTTGGCCAGTTAGTACCTCAAACTCAGAACATTTCATTTTAGCAATTAAATTCTTGGTCCTTCATTATAACAATTATAACAATTTCTGAAGCTCAGTGCACTCAACATCTATATATCTGGTAATCATATCAGTATGACAGACGTTGGCCTGTGTTTAATATTTTATTGCAAAGTTAGACATTCTTTAATATCAAGGACAATGCCATGACTTACAATTTTACTTCCATCTACCTTTCTTTGGTTTTTCTTTTTCCCTTAAAAATATCTAAAAGTTCAAAGGAATGACATAACAGAATCTTTTTTTTCTGAAATATCAGTAATAAAAATAAAAACCTTACAACTAATTTTCTAAGTTGTATAAGCTTTGACATTTATTATCCTTGAAAAGCTGAATGCCAAAAATCTCTTCCAAAACTCAATAAGATCTTGTATTTTCTATGATACAGAACATTACAGCAATACGTATATTACAAAACATATACTGTGTAAGTCAAAAAGCACTTTTTTCAAACTGCTCAGAGTAATGTCTTCAAAGCTTTCTAACTCAGATGAGTGAGGCTTAGCATACTCAGAAAATAAGATTGCAACTTAAGTCTCTGCACAGAACAGATTGTTAATACACAGTTCATTACTGTGAGCACGTTTTACACACATTTCTTTTAATGGTACTAAAGCGCTAAAATTTTTTTCTCTTCTCTAATTAACAGATTTAACATTCAGAAATAATAAAAGAAATATAAGGTAATATTACTTTACTGTCCCATTTAGAGAGTATTTGCTAATATAATTCTTGTGATAAATATGAACCTGTGCATTTATCAAATCCCTAAGAAGATTATCTAAATCAACTCCCATGTAATTACCATTCACCATCTGTTCCACCAGGGCCTCAGCTGATCTGCTGGCATCTTGCAGTTTTCTGTACTTCTCGGGCTTTTCTCGCTGGATGGCCTGCAGCACGACAGGAAAGGTGAGTATTTCAACAGAGGGATTTTGAAGAAGAAAGTAATTAATCTCAGGGATGTCTTCTGATTTCTCGAGACCATTTAGCCTGTCATATTGCCCTCCCAATTTGCAGTGAAAGCAGCAAGTACCAGATACCGTCGGGAAGGGAGTCAGTCATAAAGTCAAATACATAAACTGAGAATCAGAACACAACAGAGTTGACAAATGATAGACGTCAGTATTTTACAGACAAATAAAAGACATACAAATTAAGAGCTATTCAAAGCCCAATATTTCAGAATAAAAGTATGTGTTCAACAGAAATTCCTTGCGGAGGAATAGATTTGCTCATTTCTCATGTAGCTTCTATTGGTAACAGTGAGAATTGAGCATGCTAACCAAATCACAGGGTTTCATAACACACTACAGTATTGAACCCATATACAATTTGATTCCTTACTTTACTCTTTTGATGGCAAAAACCTCTCTGTAAAATGCGTATTAAAGTAGATATCTAACCTATATATGAACATATATAACAGATATCCATATACGAACTACTAAGGAAGAATGAGAAAAAAATGCAGACTTAACATAGGCTTCTAGTTATGTATTGTACCTAATACTTTCAATTCACCCTTCTGTGCTCAAAAATTTCTCACATTCAGACTAGCACTCAGGCTAGCCGGTAATGGCTGGTAAAAGCTAAGTGCTAAAGTTTCAGGATGTAGTATGAATCTAAGTTCCTCATTTCAAGTTAGTAGCAATACAGATGGAAAGTAAAATCATTTTGGACCTGGGAGCCCCTCAATGCTGTGTCATAATTAATATCATGAAGTCATTCCATTGATTTTAAACTAGTTATATAATTTACATGTAATTTAGAAACTCTAAATCAGAAGCTCAAAGAAGCAACATAGCACCACAGCCAAGCTTGATAACAAAAATAAAAGACTATATAGAATCATAGAATCATTTAGGTTGGAAAAGACCTTTAAGATCATCAAGTCCAACCATTAATATTTCCCAGAGATCCTGACCAACAGAGTCTCCCATAAATCAGAGTCCCTCACTTTATCACAGCAGATACACACATATAAAAAGATATGCTACTGCAAATCCTATGTGACATGTACAGGAAGATAATACACATCGCTGGCTACAGCTTCTCAGTCTGGCTGACCCCACTAGGCTTCCCGATCGCCCTGTTTATTTCCACAGGAAAGGTGTATTCTGTGTGACTTGACTCTTTGGGTGAAAAGGCTCCTTGCAACTGGAAAGAAACCTCAAGTAGGTTTCTTAGGTGTCTAAGAATGCATTTAGTGGTATAATCTTATACACTTACATTTGAAAATGTTATTTTTCGAACAGATTGCTATGCTTGGGATGAAGCTATATAAACGCCTTAGAATAAACTCTCTTAAAATAATTTTTTAAAGTGTGATGCTTAAAACATATTCAGTTTAATAAGCAGCAGCTCCCTGGAAGACTTTCCTAGGTGTGGAGACACTCAGAAATTTGAAGAGAGATTTTCAGTTAAATTCACACATTTCCACAGCCTACTTATAACTGCCATTCGTTTGCGTATATAGAAATGATTAAACATCAGGCTTTCTAACAATATGCTTCTATCAAACAGTAATACAATTCTGTATAAATAAAATACATTATGAAAGATATCTAGAGAATAATTAAGGATGGAAATATTTTGGATTTTATAAACATATCTTTAATATAGACCAACATTATCACTGAAAGATTACAACATTTAATCCCAATGAGTTAAAGATGAATGTATTATTTATCTATAGTTTTTGTAGGTCAATAAAATCTTCTACCATTCCACTGTACAATTTAAATATTTTCCAAATTAAAAAAAAAAGTCTATTAATTCTCAGCAGAGTTCCAAAATTTCTTATAGAATCTTAATTAATACTACTCTATCTATAACGCCAGGTATAATTAGCATGAGTCTAACTATAGAGAACTCAAAGGCATCATAAAAACACTAAAATATACTGAAAACAATTTTATTCCGTCTGTAATGCCAGATGTGTAATTACCATGAGTGCAACTGTAGTGAGCACAAATGAATCATAACTCCCCTTCCCCCCCCAATACACTAAAAATTAGCTTTTTGAAATATAAAAATATGACATTGAAGCCTGTGGCAGTGAAACCTTCAGTGTCCAGTAATACACTGTGTCTATAAAAATGTAGGCAGATGTCCACCTCTCTCCTGGAAGATTAATGCTTCCAGGTCCTGATAGCAAATACAAGAACTATATGCAAAGCCCTTAAAAATAAACATGAAAATTTTGTACATAACAAACTTTCTGTCAATTACTTTTCTCCATTTATTTTTGTGCGATTAGCATATATTATAAAAATGAAGGACACAGGAAAACATATGCTTACACACAGAAAATACAACGTTCATTTGTGACACAAGTAGGCTGGGATAAGTTTGAAGAGGTTTGTGAAGTTTTGAAACTCATAGATTCTGTACATGGTAATCAACACTTTTTTGATCAAAAGTTGTGGTAGCTGCAAAGTCACTTCAAAATATTTCCAAATATATAACCTTCCCCTTTTCTACTCTTTTTGTTTTCTAGAAAAGATTTTTCAGAAAAAATACATCAATATGGGGAAAAAAAAGTTACCTTTACAGGCTTTCATCCAATCGGGGATTAATTCTCTTTTAGAGTATTTTGTAACTGGCAATGCAAATGTATAATAGCTTAGTTTTAACTGATTAAATAACAGTAAAAATTCATCTTTAGCTAAACACCAGCCAAAGGTGAAGAGGCTATTTTCACAATGCTGTGCGTTTTATTTCACCCCAAGAATTTAGTTGGCAGTTAATGACTTCATAACCTAGAAAACACTGATGGTCTGAGGAATTTGGATGTTTTTCATACCAAATCAACATCCTACTTTGAGAGCTCTGTGAAAGGATGCATGGTAGCAGTACTCCCTGACCTCCTGTGACTCTGACCAATTACCCCCAAGGGCAGGAGATGGCAACATTATCATCACTGGCTCTGACAGTGATTCAGCTTTCAAATATCCAGGCCCAACAAAGCATGCCTGAAAAAGGTCACTAAAACAAAGCGAACAAACAAGAATGTGGCTTTTCAGAACACTGAGAGAACAAATTTAATTGTCTGGGATACCTGACGTTTTCCCTTACATCTGTTCCTTATATGTTTACCTTTGATTCTGAATTTCTAGGTGCTACTTCTTGGCTAACCAAAAGTCCTTTCAAGGAGTTTTATTCCCAGTTTATTGATATATAGTCTCACTCCTGACTTATTATTAAGCAGGATTTTCTATCTAGCAAGTTTTAATTTTTTGCACCTGAGCCTTCATATACTTAAATTTGCAATATTGAAAGCTCATTATGGCTTAAGAAAAACAAAGAAGGCTTGAGTCATTGCTAGGTCTGTTTTTAATAAAATATATGTACTAACTGGAAAATGTTAACAGTGTGATGCAGCGTAACGATATTTATGGCATTAATGTTTGGGTGTCTTCATTATTTAGGAGTAGTATGGTTGTTCCACAATGAAACTTCTATACTTATGGCATCCAGTCTCCCTGGCCAGGTAAGGCAAATAGCTTTCTTTTGTATCAGGGAAGGGCTATAAATATTTTTGCTTCTCCCCAGACATACGAATGGACTTTTTGTGCAGTCTAATATATTCAATCTACATAATACATCTGCCAAAGGCTAATTTTCTGCCAGTATCTGAAGAACAGCTGGCTTAGTAAACACAGTGAGTGCATTTCATACAGCCTGCTCTTGGCTCCATCTCCCCCAGGCCTCCTCTGAGCTGGGATGGGAGTGGGCCTTTGAACTTGATGAATCATCAATGACGGCAAAAGAGCTTTCCTTGTGCCTGTTGTTTCTGAAGTCTGCATCCCTCTACCACACAGCAGATGCACTTCCACTATATCATATGGAAGTGACCCCTTGTCCAAGAAAAATGATGAGTAGGAGCAAGCTGACACAACCCATCCAACTAGCAACCTGTCCTCAAAAGAACATGAGAAAAGAAAGTTATTAGGAAAAGGCCCTAGTACTCAGAACCTACCGTGGTGGGCAATAAATGGTAGGTCTGACATCAGCCAAGCATGGGTGTTCTTTGCTACATGAATATACATATTGTCACACAGGGAGAAAACTAAATGATAGCCAGTAAGGGCAAGGTGGGACTTCTGCATGCAGGTGTACATGGTCACATGCATGTATGTTTCAGTACAACACTGGGATATGTCAGTACAATACAATCTTTTTCAATTATGACTAACATGTTTTCCTTTCTGGCATGTCAACTTTTTTATATATATCTTCTACAACTTTACTAGAGATTGTAATATATTAAAACCCACACTATCTTATTTTCCATTGATTTGAAGCTCCTTTTGAGGGAATAAGAAACAAAGAGTGTAAACAAACAACAATGAAACTGCTCAAATCGATGAACTGGACAGTATTTCCTACTTTGGCTACTAGCTTTATGGATGGAGACAGAGACCAGACCAGGAAAAGTCACATCAGGACAAGCTTCAAAACCTGGCATTTTAAAAAATGGGGTTGTTTTGCTTTTCTGAAAAGCGCATACAAAGACTTCCATTAAACTGAAAACCATTCAACACAGAATCCATGTAATACTTTTCAAGTGCCATCTTTCAGAGTTCTATCAAATTAACACATGTAATCAGAATGTTTTCTCCCTTAAAACATCTAGAAACTTCTACACATAACTTGATTTTCTCAAAAAAATGTTAATTTTAAAAGCAATGATACTCTATGAATTCAAAACCAGTCTTGGTCTTTAAAAAAATTTTCAATGTTAATGAAGGATACATGTTCATTTCTCTTATTTCTATTTAGAGCTATTGTTTTGTCTTTGACCCCTCTTGATACAAAGCAGATCCTTTTTCTGCACGACTTTTCAGTAAACAGATCTGAACAACTGTGGTAGGTGGTGGCTTCCCAGCCACACATGTTCTTCCTCAGCACCAACAAAGGCAAAGCAAGAGCTGTTGGGAACTCCCGCTGGGACCAGAGGAGGGTCTGTGGTTCACCTACCTCCACCCCTTTACTTGCAGCGATGACCACCTCCTCGGAAGCAAGGAAAAGAAAGAAGGAGGAAGGTGAACCATGGCTCCTGGATCCTTTAATGCTTTTATAAAGTCTTAGAAACTCACAATATGAGATGGAACATCATATTGGTTAGGGAAACCTGACAGTGCAGGTATCCAGTGTAATATGTAGGTCAGTATGAGCTAATTTGCTGTGCTTGAAATTGCTGTGTTCCTCAAAATGGGAATATATGAAGGGAAGATGTTTTCATCAATGACTTAGACAGCGAGATCGAGTGCACCCTCAGCAAGTTTGCAGATGACACCAAACTGAGTGGTGTGGTTGACACATCAGAAGGACGGGATGTCATCCAAAGAGACCTGGACAGGCTGGAGAGGTGGGCCTGTGTGAACCTCATGAGGTTCAACAAAGCCAAGTGCAAGGTCCTGCACCTGGCTCGGGGTAACCCCCAGTATCAGTACAGGCTGGGGGAAGAAAGGATCGAGAGCAGCCCTGCCAAGAGGGACTTGGGGGTACTGAT
>NW_009258539.1:4249162-4264605 GCF_000687185.1 Egretta garzetta | reverse complement strand
AAGAAGGACATGGAAGTGTTGGAGCGGATCCAGAGGAGGGCTACAAAAATGATCCGAGGGCTGGAGCTCCTCTCCTATGAGGACAGGCTGAGAGAGTTGGGGTTGTTCAGCCTGGAGAAGAGAAGGCTGCGGGGAGACCTGATTGCGGCCTTTCAGTATGTAAAGGGGGCCTATAGGAAAGATGGGGAAAATCTTTTTAGTAGGGCCAGCTGTGTCAGGACAAGGGGTAATGGTTTTAAACTAAAACAGGGTAGGTTTAGACTAGATATAAGGAAGAAATTCTTTACAATGAGGGTGTTGAAACACTGGAAGGTGTTGCCCAGAGAGGTAGTGGAGTCCCCATCCCTGGAAACATTCAAGGCCAGGTTGGATGGGGCTCTGAGCATCCTGATCTAGTTAGCGGTGTCCCTGCTCACTGCAGGGGGGCTGGACTAGATGACCTCTAGGGGTCCCTTCCAACCCAAAACATTCTATGATTCTATGATTCTATGAATACAGAAGCATTTTCTTCCTTTTATTATTCCTCTTTGTTTCTTTTTTTTAAATTTTACCTACAATGAAGACTGAAGCACTCAGGAGATTAACTCTATATCTATTTATCCCATCACCCCAGTATGGAAGCATTTGAACCCATCAAATCTGTGTATATTTGATCAATTTTGCATATTGTTTTTATATATACGCGTGTGTGTATGTGTGTATATATATATATATATATATGAATATTTCCCATAATGTGAAGTGGTGCCATGAACTAAATTCAGGATAGTACATTCTAGTGGATACTTAATAGCAGTAATATTATGAGAACATTAACAATTAAATTAAAATTATTTTAAGAAAAATACAATTTAACATGAAATTTTAAAATGTATATTTACAGTCACTAAAATCAGCGTTCCTCGATCTTACTGTAGCTGATTTATGATGGACAAGGACACAGTGAGAAACAGCTAACTTCAATACAGTAACTTTGTTCCATCTATTTGTGTTCTAGGAGTATGTATCACCACATATTTTAATGAAGTTTTATGATACTCCATGATACTATACAAGCTAAATATAAAAAGAACTACTCTCTCTCTTACTCAGAAAAAAAATAGGCATTTTTGCATCTATCTACAAAAATTAAATATGGAAGAAAATTTTTAATAGTTTCATCTTCAAGAGCTAAATTCAGAGTGTATGAAACACATACACGAACATGGTTACTCCTTAAGCAGTGCAGAATCATTCATTCTGCCAAAAGTAGAAAAGAATCATTTTTGGTTCAGGCATGGTACTACAATACTACAATACAGTGGAAAAAAAAAAAATGTGGAGCTGGTGATTTTCACATATATTTTGCAGCACTGTAAAAAGAATTAGATACAGATTTTCTTTAGCACACACTAAAAGATGACACTTCAAATCCTTAAATATATGCATGTATAATGTCAAATTAAGCTGTTGGTATAGAATGATGGTGTATATTTAAGAAATAGTATATAGGCTTTGATTCAACTTTATGAAAGACTTTCATGAATCTATAATACCTCAATTAAATATGAGTATGTATAAATAAAAAAGAAGACCTCTATTCAAACAGCCTGTTTAGCAATCTTGGTGCAAAAACCTGAAATTTACAGAAATAGGAAGCACTTCTAAATTTCTCTTGTACTTATGGACAATCAATATTTGCCAGTCTACATCTGAACTCATTTAAACTTGGACTTTGAAAGCACTTTGACACGTTAATACAAACTAACAGACACATATACAAGTACTTTCTCCTACATTGACTCTGTCTCTGAGGTCTGAGATATTGCCTTCCTTTCGATATATTGCAAACTCGGGACTCTGAAGCACTGCTTCTGAGCGGGTCATCCAGCTATGGAGCTCTGTCGTATCCGAGTCAAACCTAAAAGACAGAGAAGTGCAGTAAGACATTTCATTTCCACAAAGTTTCCCAAAATAGCACTGGCAGTAAACATGTTTAACTGGTTGTTTAAACAAGTCAATAAGCAGCAATTTCTCTCAGCAAAAGACAGTTTTAAACCCCCCATATTTCATTAGGTAGCTCATAAAACTATTCACTCTAAAATTTGGAAACATAGAAATAGTTTTTCATTTTTAAGACGGTGATTTGACAGCTGAACAGATGCAACAATTTGCACAATAATGATTCTAATTTTACAAGCTGATGTTTTTGGAAGACATGAAACAAGTGTCTCTCACAGTGAAGAAAATGTATCACAAGTCCTGTTGGCTCAGCTGAGGATGTAAGGCCTATCTGGCTCAGCAAATGCAGCTTGTATACCTGCAAGATTTCTGTCCCAGCTTGTGCTGATGATATTATGAAAGACATTCAAGCAGGAAATTTGACCGTTAGACAAGAATCTTCTCAAATTGACTCAAATTTGTGGTAGAATGTAATTACTAATCAACAGTACATTATAATGTTCCTAGAGCTAAAATTTTAGAAACTGCAAATTAAGATTTCCAACTCTGCATATACTTTTTAACTAGTTTTCACTCTACAGCCTTTTTTCTTACAGTCTGGATACTCTCATCAACTACTTTAGAAGGTAGCAGTTCAAAATGAAGGTTATCATATGTAGATATTTAAATTGCTGATGTATAGAAAAATCAAACTGTGATTCTGTATCTAATGTAGCTTGTAAAACAAGAGGCTTGAGATTTTTTTTCTCAGTTGTGCTAATCTACATTCTTGCTTGCATATCTTTAGTGCACAACATGGTCTTACATTTATATCTAGTTTATAATTGACTTTCCTTTTGCAGAAATACAATGAAAACAACAGAATAGAAAGACCTAGAAAAAAAGAATCAGCTGTACCTTTCAGTTTGCTTTGTAAATATAGGTTGTATCATTTATATAAAATTGAAAATCTACTAAAACCAAGAATTTGAATGACAATTATGTCTTTGGAGGAATTAATTCTTTTATAGCAATATGCTCCATATACATAAAAACTAAAATACAAGGATGTAAGGTAAAATCAGGTGCTACAGAAATCTGCATATACAGAAATTAAAACTGAATACAAGTAAGAGTTCCATGTTTGATCTAGTATTTATGCCTCCCTTTTTTCCCTTCTCCGCTGTGACTCCATTTAACGATATGGTGCAGAAGATCGAGTAATAAATAATTAAAGCAGAAGAAAGAAGAATTACACACTGTCTTAATCCCAGCCAAATATTCTATATTCAAGTTATAAACTCTTAGGAATAATGTTGATAAAGGAATTCCTAATAATACTATTTGAACACTCATTAAAGGAGAAAAAAAATATGATTGTGAAGTAATGAAAGGTGCAGAAATCTTCATTTTATAAAGAATTATAAATTCAGAGGTGGAAGACAAAAGAAAATTCCCAGATGGTTCAGGCAATCTCTGTACTGGTACAAGAACCTAATCCCTGAAATCAAACTGCACTGCCAGTTAAGAGCTTGTTACTTCAGCTTTATTTCTGATCCTACGTGACAGTAAATCAATTGTAACTCTTGAAATATAATGTTTTCCTCTGTTCTGCATATAATAGATGCATATTTAATAAATGTTCTCATGAAATTTTAAGACTAGGAGACAGAAAAACTGTGAAATCCAGTATTCCCACCTAAAACTGGAATACTGTGTATTCAACAAGTTGCAAGCACTAACTGCATCTAATCCCACTGATTTCACCAGGAGAATGATGAAAGCATGTTTTTGCAACTATGATTTAGGACTGTTCAACACATCTTAAAGAAGAGAACACTCAATTTTAAATCTAATGGACTGGACTGCAACATAAAACCTCAAAAATTCATAGATCTTCTTAATATAATTTTGTTTATAAATTACCTATATTCAAGATCTAATGATGATTGCCACACCTCTGTTCAGTGTAAGAGCGATCAGTGATGTGAAGTTCTAAAGTAGTCTCTAGGACAAAGTAGAGTTCCTGAAGTCCACAGTAAGGAGTACATTAGGTTAGTTAAATTAGAGCAGCTGCCTAAGGGCTGTTATGTCGCTTGAGGATTGCTGAGCTACAAGGAAGCCCCCAAATCCAGTGTATACTTTTTTCAGAAAGACAGACTAGTAATGCTGTACTGCCCTCTCCTTCACACAAATGTCTGGTTTGGTGCTTGTCTGCAACACAGGCAAAATGAGAAACAAGGGAACCCATTCTGAACAGTCAAGACAGAATTTGGTCAGCCTATAGGTTCTCAACTATATGGGACTGCCACTTTCTCCACCTCTAGCTCTTCAGACTCAGTAAGCACTGTAAAAACCAGTCCCCTGAAATTAGCAGCCCACGTTAAGGGAAGGTGTTGCCACTCCCTGTTGCCAACATGCTCTCCATTCCCCACTCTCCTTGTGATCAGCAACCGTATAGGCAAAGTACACAAGAAAGTAATGACCACTTCTTTCACCTTACTTAAATCTATAGCTAAAGCTGGCTCTCATTGCTGTCAGTTACTGTGGCACCTAGGATGTTCTATAGCACTGGCACAAAGCAGCAGTAAACTGGAGAAGACCGCAGAACATCAGACATCTGATAACAATTAAGACAAGTTTACCAGTCCCTCAGTACCAAACTCCCTTGACTGCAGGCAAAATTGTATTACTTCTGGTGTTCACTCCATTCTCAAACTGCAGGTAGATAGGGCCACAGAGACCAACATTTGGAATAGCCCGGTATTAGCCTGGTATAGGATGGAAATTGACAGAGCAAAGTGTTTACCAGTGATCATTTCTTAATTTCTTAAACAAAAGGACTAAGCCCCTACCTCTGCAACATCCTCCCTGGAGAAGGAATGGGAGAATTTGGGACAGTTATTATAGTACAACAAAATACTCAGGAACACATCCCATGCCCAGAGATTCATCAGATGGTGGTAAGTATTAGCCACAGCAGACAGCACCTTGACAGAGCTGATTTCAGATAACAGATTGCTCTGTCTCCTGCAGTTTCTTCCAGAGATAAATATAACCCCACAAACAAAGCCTCCTGCCCAAAGAAAAGGCTATAAAGAAGGGGCATAAAAGGATTAGGAGACATGAAAGTTAATTCTAAATAGCTTTTTGCAGCACATAAATATCCTTAACATAAAGACATTTTTCCATTACCTTGAAAAAAAAAAAAAAATCTCTCTCTTATGTTCAGATTGTATAAAACCATGAAATACGGGTGGAATACAGCATTTAATAATTCCACTATGATGATTGGACATTTCCTTTCTGAGCACAGCTGCAGTTACAAACTATATTAACTCTAGATTGATATCAAAGGATCAATACAGTCTTTAAATCTCCTAAGTACAACAATACTTTTGACATAAAACAGTAACGCAGTATTACCTTTGACCCAATAAAGTTGAATACATGCAAAATTTGTTAAAATAAATCTAAGGAAGACACTAAAACAAAACCACTTGAGAAAATTACTCTAAATAATGACCTTAGTTTAATGTGCATGTTAGCTTGCTCCCCACCTAAAAATTCAATATGAAGTAGAGGATTTATTCTTTATGCAGCTGTATTGGGTCAAGCTGCATAGTGCTGTGCTTTCTATTGGATTGTAGAAAGGTGTTGATAACACACCAGTGTTTTTGGCTACTGCTGAGCAGTGCTCGAACAGCATCAAGGCTGTGTCTCCAACATTCCCCCCAGTGGGCTGGAAGGGGGCAAGATCTTGGGAGGGGACATAGCCAAGACACCTGACCCAAACCAACCAAAGGGATATTCCATGCCATATGATGTCAGCTCAGATACAAAAACTAAGGGAAAAGGAAGAGAAGGGGGGCATTCGTCTTTTACGATGTTTTGTCTTTCGGAGCAACCACTACACGGAAGCCCTGCTTCCCGGGAAGTGGCTGGACATCGCCTGCTAATGGGAAGTAGAGAATAAAATCTTGTTTTCCTTTTGCTACCGTGCATAGCCTTTGCTTTTGCTTTTGCTTTTTTTTTTTTTTAATTAAACTGCCTTAATCTTGACCTACAAGTTTTCTTTCTTTTCCATCTCATTCTCCCCCTGCCTGTTGTGCTGAAGAGGGGAGTGATAGACCAGCTTGGTGGCACCTGGCATCCAGCCAAGGTCAAACCATCACAGCAGCACTCATGGTTTAGTTTTCCAATTAGTCTTTCCTTCTGCTATTCCACAAGAGAAATACCATCTTGTATTGCTCACACTGCCCTCTCTCTACAGGCCAGCACACATCTGCTGAGATCAAATACAGTCTCTTTTTACTCCAGAGCATGTCTGAAAAACCATCTTCACATTTTTCATCTATGGCATTCAAATTTTCCTGGAAGTACCCCCCACAAATTGGTTTTCTGGATCATACTAAGCCATATGCCCACTTCAGATTCCCATTCAAAACTCTCCTGCTGAGATCACCACATGTACTTGTTCAAAAATGATTCCTTGTTCTAGCTTTCACTTCCTTTTCTGTATTAAATACATGATAAACCTCACCTTTAAGGCATTTCACAACTGAGTTGCATTTTGTTTTTCTCTTTCTGTGCACGGAATTTCTAACCTAAATACCCAGCAGAACATGATACTTAAGTCCTACTACAGTAGGATTTACCTAATGTCTATCTAATAACTAACCTAGTGTATTCCCTGTCTAATCAAGTATCTCCTGGGAACAACTAGGTAACAGCAAGCATTAATTTGTTTATATTTTGCAATAAAAACAAATGCAATTTTTATTAATAATTGAAGGGCTGACTGGCTATAAACATTCCAGCTGCACAGTATACTTTATACAGGCCTACTGTGGTTATCACAGCCAATGTCATCTAGCAAAAGACAACGGTATATTTTAAACTCATAATTTTGCCTTTTTTTTTTTACACACTGCCACAGTAAGATGATGACAGTGAAGTAATGTGCAGGCACCGGCCTTCCAGATATTTATATAAACAATGTGAATGTTGTACAAGTTCACATAGGAACACAAGTTGTAAAGTACCCTGATGTCATGGGGCCATCGTGGTGTCTACTCTTTTCTCTAAATTGAATGAATCTCATGTAGAAACTGCTACTGCTACCATGACTAGACAGGGGTTTCAGGACTTCATTCTTTCAACAGATAGAAACTGCCTCACAATTTCCTCTGCTCATTTGTTTTTTCCTTCACTCCCCAAACAAAACCACACCGGGCATGTTACCACTGTGTACCTTGGGCAGGCATAAGACCATTTGCCTACACATTGAGCTGGCAGGGAATGATACAACTCTGATCCAAGAACCACATTACTGAATTACTGCATTTCCATGGCTGGACTGAAATACTCAGCTCACGAGAGGTGTTCCTCAGCTTGTAGCTCTTCCTTGCCTAGAACATGTCAAGGAACAACTTTGCAGTATACAATGCCCATTGGCAGGATTATTCTGTGATGAACTAATTCCCTGCTGCCTGTCTTCTCTGTATTTGTAGCTGATGAGCTGTTAGTTGATAAATAGCCTTGTTCTTATCTCCTAATTCAACAGATTATTTGTCCTGATAAATATTTTTTCCTTCCTACTTTTTTTAGTTCAGTCCTCAAATAATTATATTTTGTGTCTGAATGATATTCTGGATCTCCCTCTACACTTGTGATACTAGTCAGTTTAGTCTCATCAACATTACAACCAGCACATTTCTGTAATGCACACCGAGGTATCAAAGAAAATACTAGATTGATCCCAAGTGTAAATCTCCTTCACAAACTTCACTAGTATCATCCTATTAGCCTCATAGTTCTCCTTCTGTAGCCAACTATCCATCTTACCATTGGTAAGGTATAGTTATAAACCATTCCTTCCCCAGCCTGAGCAGTAATTCCTGAACAGTAACATGGAATGCTTTGCAGAAATTCTGGTAGATCCACCGCATTTCTCATATGTAAGCAAATCACTTATAGCTAAGGCAAATGCAAATCTAGAGGTTGTTGTAGAATATGTTCATTAACACCATTTGCCTTCAGCAAACAGCCAGTGCCTAGAGATGCAGAGCAGTTTTAAATCCAGTCATCATGCCTTCCAGTGAGCGCCAACTGGTACCACTCCTATAATACAGGAGGTAATTTCAGACACTAAGTGTGAAGAATAATACATATTCTCGGTGTATTTGTCACTATGCCATTTCTCACCTCACAAATAGGGTAACAGGTTAAATACCAATGAGCACTAAGAAGTTATAAAGTGTCCATGGTTATAGACCTCAATATACTGATACCTGTTATTACACTCTAAACAAAAATGTTTATAAATGATGCCTCCTGTAAACAAAAGAAAACCATCCTGTTGTCTCAGTCACCTTTTCTTTTACTCTGGCACTGGCTACACAGATACAACACTGAAACCAAGGACCACCAGGAAAATTGAAGACATGGCCTTCCTCTTTTTTGACTTGCTAAGCAATGTTAAATAACAATACAAGAGCAAAAGCTGCATTTCAATAAGATAAGGGTCAAACAGCCCAACAGAGTTGCTGTAAAAGTGCTAAACAATCCGCATTTAGTTCTGACTAATATAATTAATTGGACAGCAATGGGCTATTTTAAACAATACCTATCAAAAAACCCATTTTGAATAAGTCATTGTAATTTTTCCTTTTATTTTTTTTTTCTACAAAAATCCAAACTTTCCTAAGTAATGAAGATTAGAATCCCAAATATAATAATTTTCAAAGAAATGAAGGCTACTCTCTTTTCAAAAAATTGTTAAGTTATCACTTGTTAAATGAAAAAATCACTAGATGGAGCAACTATCCTATTTTAACATGCCTTTCTCTTCAAAGGGCATAAAGTCTCTTTCAAATCTGAATATTAACATTATAGCCATAATAATGTTATGACAAATAGACTTTCCTTGGAAACATTAAGAAGCATGTACAAAGTTATTTACCAAATGGCAAAGAAAGGCATCTTTGGACATTATTCAAGAACGTTAATACTACAAATATGTTTAAATTAAATGTTAAGCAGCTCTAACCTGCTTGCTATTTAAAAACCTACCATGAAAAGAGTAATTCTCAGATTTTTCTACGCTGCACAGCTGACCTGTTTTTCCCAGAATATGTAAACACCATGAAAATGAAAATGTTACCTTGCAACCCTTTCTCCCATTTACAGTTTTTTTTTCATCCTGAAACTTCAGCTATGTTACATTTATCTCTAGTCCTAATGCCTAATAAATACTTTCAAAACCTTTATTATACAGCTCCAAGCGTTTTTCCCTTCTCGGTTTCAAAATAATTCCTCTGGGAAAAAAACCTTTCCTATGACCAATAACAGAACTTAGCACACGCCTGAATTATTCTGACATTTTAAGCATTACTTATGAGGTAGTTTTAGAGTTTTGGGGGGAGTGGTGGGGGAAGGAAAAAAAAAAGTCATCTGCTGCTTATCTCTGCTTTCCACCACTTATGGTAAAAAGTTGCTTTAGGAGGCAAGAAAAATCAACAGCTTCTTTCCCATGCATTTATGCCACAGTGAATTGGGGCAATGGAAACGTGACATTCACTCCTGTGTATGCTGTTGGTCTACAAGTCAAATTGCTTCCATCAGTTTCTTCAGTATAAAGGGAGACTGTCATACTTCTAATCCTTCCAAAGCACTTGGAAATCTAAAAATAAAAATAATCCTAAAAAGCTTGATGCTTCAGTCTTAGCCATCCATTGTTTCTCCTCAGCTAAGCAGCTGGAGACCATACTCTTACACAGTCCACTAAAGCAATATCCACAGAGTATCCAAACTACTCTTTCTTACTCCTTGAAACTAAACACCTAGCAATTCACACTGCAGGAGCACTGCATCTTTAAGACGCCCTCTAGTCTTTCTAAAACATTTAGATCACAGGAAAGCGAATGTGGAGCGCAAATCTTTCCAAACATGTGGCAATGGAGCCTGATGCATTTATTTCAGGCATACTCTTTTACAGCAACGATGCTGACTAAAGCTTGAGAACAGATGAAGGAAGCTGACAAAACCTGGAAGCATTATTCACTACTTCAAAAAAGCTCCAATCCCCAATGTGCATTCTCCCCCCGCCTCACCCCCAAAATACCAGGCAAAAGCACACAGTGTATTGTACTGTAACTGCAGAAAGCAGCCAACACAATCTGGTTATGCACCTTCAGAATTTTCTGGCAAGAATTCAATAATTGCTGGGTTTTTTTCATCAAACAAAACCTAAGCAGTACAGAATCATCAGCTCTTAGTCATTAAGTGCTCGGGGAAAATGTTGAACATAAACACATACACATACAATATAGAATGATGTAGGAAAGGTAGGTTGAGAACCCCCACTCTCTTAGTTTATTTCAAAAACCAATAGCTACTATGTACTATGGCTTTTTTTGTCCTTGGGTGTAAGTACAACTAAATATACACAAAAAAAACGTGAAAGATCTTGCAGCCAACAATGGACCCAGAAAATAACCAACTGACTGTTTGGGAATACAACCATGAGGTTCTCCTAGCAAAAAAACATTGATGAAAAAGGTGTCTAGCTACCAATGCATATGGACATTTTAGCTGAGCACCCACATTTTAAGATGTTTTCTTCTCTCATTTTTATGCTTATGTTCAGTATAAATTTATCGTGCTGGAGAAAGACTGTCAACTGTATTAGTTTCTAAGACTGCATTTTTATATTTTAATAAAAGCAGACATGATAATCATTATTCCAAGGTGAAACTCCATCCTGAAGTTTCCTCTCAGTGTTTCTTTGAAGCTGTTTATTGACTGGTCCTCCCACTCTGGAACACCTGCTTGGACTTTCTAGACATGAAAGGTACATAGTCTTTTTTTGGCTGTTCAGTTAGAAATGCCAAAAAAAATTATCTAAATGAAAAAACATTGCCTTCAGATAATATAACCATCATTCATCCTGCTGCACAGCTGTGAACATTTCTAACTTCATTTACTTTGCACATTACCATATTGTAGGTCCACTCACAAGTATTCAGCAAACAGTCATACTAAACTAGTTCTCATATGATTGTATGATTGCATTGTTAAAACAAATCTAGTAACTCCTGCACACAAAGCAATACTCCAGCTAGTTAGACCATATTAAAGTGTATTAAACAATGAACTCCCTTCTTCCTGCTAAAATTCAGCTTTCTTTCCTACCAGATCAAAATAAAAATCTGATCTGTGCAGCAATGAAAAGGACTCTGATTTTAAGTATATATAAGAAATCACAACTTACTCAATTATCTAAAGTCAGCCTAGACAACGACTGAGAACTACAGATTGTTCCAAGGTTCATATCTTGATTCTTATCCAAAATTAAACAGAACTTATATGGTGACTCTTTTAGGTAGCACAATGTATAAATCAAAACCCCTCGAAACCTATATGCAATGGTAAAAAACATTAACACTCTGTAAATTTGGTAGCAGATCTGCTGATATTATAGCTGCAAGCAGTCATAGTCTCCAATTTGATAATATATCCTATTTCCTGTACAAGGATCTAACAAATTTTTATATATCCTTGCTTAAAGAATTAATACGCTTAAAGAATTTATAATTCTCAGCTTGTATAAAATTAGGTGTTTCTGAACATAAATAACTCCTGTAATCCAGCTAATGCCTGCCCTCTGGGAGTTTCCTCATATGATGACTTAGAAGTCTGTAGTCTGCTGTACCCTTCCAATTTTACTTTCAGTATTAAGGCAAATCAAAAGAATATGAGGAAGAAGGAAAATAGAGACTAATATTACTGTGCTGGTTTCAGCTAGGATGGAGTTAACTTTTTTCACAGTAGCTAGTATGGGGCTATGTTTTGGATTTGTGCTGGAAACAGTGTTGATAACACAGGGATGTTTTCATTACTGCTGAGTCGGGCTTACACAGAGTCAAGGCCTTTTCTGCTCCTCACTCCACCCCACCAGCAAGGAGGCTGGGGGTGCACAAGAGGTTGGGAGGGGACATATCCAGGACAGCTGACCCCAACTGACCACAGGTTCATCCCGCTCCTTATGATATCATGCTCAGCATATAAAGCTGGTGAAAGAAGGAAGAGGGGGACGTTGGGAGTGATGGTGTTTGTCTTCCCAAGTCAACGTTACGCATGATGGAGCCCTGCTTTCCTGGGGATGGCTGAGCACCTGCCTGCCCATGGGAAGCAGGGAATGAATTCCTTGCTTTGCTTGCGTGCATGGCTCTTGCTTTCCCTATTAAACTGTTTTTATCTCAGCCCATGAGTTTTCTCACTTTTATTCTTCCTTTTCTTTTACTTACTTTTACTCACTTTTACTCTTCCTTCATTTTTCTACACTTTTACTCCATCCCACCAGGGGTGTGTGAGTGAGCGGCTGGGTGGGGCTTAGTTGCCAGCCAAAGTTAAACCATGACAACTGCATTCTTAGTAGATGAGAAAGGAATTTCTGCTGCAAATTGCTCTTCAATTTCATAAAAATGCATAGCTATTAATAGCAAGAAATTTCTTGAAGGATTGTAAAATACAGGTTTAAAAAAATCATCCTACTTAATTTTTTACTAATTCCTACTTAATTAATTACTAAGATAATGCTTTCCCTTATAACGGTAAACTCGCATTTTACTTCCTCATATATATGTCAAGTAAGATCATTCCTAAAACATTGTTTGGGTGGAAAGTTATTGAAACACTTTAAAATTTCAGAGGAATTTTCAGTCTTAATTTTTCAATTTCAAAATCAAGAATGCCAATATTTTCAAGGCAGGGACCATGCCTTAACACAGATTTATTCCTGCATATAAGTCAACAGGGCCTCGATCCTGTTTGAGATCTTTGCACATTACTGCCAAAACATTAACAAGATTACTAATGCTTATAATGCCTGTTAAGTAAAAACATTGCCATCTAACAATTCCTTGAACAAATTCAAGAATTGTGAGCCTGGTGATAGTTATCGCTATGGACCATTTTGAGTGCTTGGGAATATATTAGCAAAATATAATCCTCACTATTTTTTAATGGTAACCTAGGATATGGGAAAAAAACCCTAACATTCCAAATGAGGACTCTGGAGATTAGATTCAATTCATTCAAATTTAGCTAACAAAGTTTCTTATTCAGTCTAAGCACTTTCTATAGGAGGACTAGTCATCCAATTTAACAAAACAGTGGTGAATCACTCTTCTTACATCACATATAGTATTTTCAAATAATGAGGCTAAACTAGAAAACTTATTTTAGAATGGCTGAAGAGCAGTAAGATAAATTGCACTTCAGATGCCTATGTATATAAAAAGGTGCCTCTAAGTATCTATTTTTTCAATGACATACTCCTTCTATTAAAAAAAAAAAAAAAAGTCGTCAGATTTCTCCTATTCTCGGTGTATCTCATTCTTAACAAGTTACAGACAATTTTACAAGAAAATAACTTACCATTGAAAACACACTGGACTAAACAAAGATATTTTCTATAGAAATGAGACACTGAGTGCAGTTTCACATTTCTTTCAGTCCTTGAATCTGTTAGCTTGGATTTCACATGTTTATCTGAATATCAAGAAGCATTTCCAAAACAAGCATTACAATGAGTGTTTGAAGTCTAGCTTCTTAGCATCTTATTCAGAAATACAGTGCTTGAGCCAGTTCTACTTAAACTTATCAGAAATTTTGCTTGTGACTTTAGTAAGTGTTCAGTATTAGTCTAAAATCCCTTGTCATTTGTGCTTGGAGTACACAGGAAAAAATCTGAAAATGATACTGCATGTTTCACCAAATATTAGCTCTGCCTCTCTGGAGCTGCTATTTCTACTGCTGACCCACAAGCCAGAAAGAATACAACTTGAACTTTAGAAACTAGGCAATATCTGTGCTACTAGTATTCTAACTATTAAAAAATTCTTTTTAAAGAATGCAAAAAGCTGAGAACTAATGGAATGCTTCTCGGCCTTCAAGTTTCAAGACTATAGGCAAGTGGGACCCCCCACAATGCCATACATGAGGACTTCTGACTATAATTACTATCACAATGGTATTGACATAACGATTAATATTGCATACTGCAAAATAGTAGGACTTGAAGCACAAAAAAATCCACAACTCATCCTGAGTAAAGAAAGATAATAGTCAATCGGTACCTTAACAGAGAACAGAAACACAATTTTCATCTCAAAAAAGTATACAGCAAGCTATTGCAGTCAAATGACTATTTTTGCATTCTCGTCCAAACTCTGTCAGCATTCTTCTCTCTGTCTCTTAATGATTCTCACCTCTTCCTAATTTCTGAATCCACAAGGAGTTGCCTCTTTTTGTGAGGTGGAGGTGGTGGGAGTTCCTCTTTAGCATGCTTAACCAGGATCTGTTCTCTTGTGGTCACCATAGTTACAGTTTCCATTACAGTTGTCTGTGTTAGTGATGTCTGAGTGGTAGTGACAGCCTGTGAAATCTGTGAGAAGTATTAAAACAGAGGTCGCACATTATTTGAAAGACTTCAGTAAAGACTGTTTGGAGTAGCAATAGAAAATAACGAGAAACTGCTCCCGTCTGATCATAGGCTGACCTTCAGAAAAAAATAACACTATATGCAACTCAAATCAAATTGTTTTATCTGACTCATGCTGTGTGAACAAGATATCTGCAGAAGTCAATATCAAAATCAGAAAGGATCCTAAACAGAATTAACTTAAGGCTCCCTTTAAATCATGCTGGATGAAGAAACGAAATGAATGGTCAATTTTATGAGGGAATTGAATTATAGCAAATACACAAAATGTTATTATTGCTGTATGTTACTCTGCTTCCATTCTGAAGATTTATTCCTTGAGAAGTAATAAAGGCATGGTAATGGCACTAAATTACCAATTGTTATTTTTACCATTTATAATAATTTTCAAACTACAATGTAATTCATCGCAACCTACTTGCACAAAAGGGCAGTTGTTTTTTTTTTCTGCCAGGAAATCTCAAATTAGAAAACATGCACTAGAAGGCAAATTAATTTGCATCAGTGTTATTACATAATTAAATACTAATGTTAAGAGGTCACAGCAGATACTGATACACATAATATGTAACACTGTAAACACTACCAATCTAATGCATTTAACTTTGCCTAGCAATATGAAAACAAAACCTTCATATAGTTCAGCTGCATAAAAGGAATTATGAAAAATATTTTCTGCTCATATTTGTTTGAAAGATACTGGTTGTACATGTACTGCCCATTTATATTTCTTTCCATATAACACCAAACTACAAACATCACTCTTAAACATGGGCAGCTGTTCTTAAGTCCCTTAACTCATGAGAAATGGGTCACTTCTTTTTTTGGTTCTGTCAGATGATGGCTCATTTGTCAAAATGCTCTAGTTACAGCTCCAATGACCACCTCACAGTTTAGGGGCAGTGAAATGGAAAATAAAAGGAAGAAGTTATATCAGGAGCAGGAAAAGCTGTGCACCAGAAGAGCTCTGCTTCTTTGCTTTTTGTCAATGTAGAAGAATTAGAAAGATTTTCCG
>NW_009258539.1:4230685-4248985 GCF_000687185.1 Egretta garzetta | reverse complement strand
GAAACTATATACACATACATAAATAACCTATTAGTTCTTGCCTCAGAAACTCCATAAGAGTATTGAGTTACCTTAGTTAATTAACTATAACTCCTTTCCCACAATACTTTCTTATACTGAAAAAATAGTGACAATGAAAGGGGGATACCATTAGCAACCAGTGTCTTCTCAGCAGGCAACACCAATAAAGCTAAAACAAGTTGAAAAAAAAACAAGTTCCTGCCAAAAATGCCAAACCTGTCACATGGTCTTCAAAATAAAAGTCTTACTGCTCTTTGTCCAGTCTGCCAATGAAAGTGATGAGTAGGAAAGTCTATTATTATTCTTTCTTAAAGCAGTCAGCTCAGTGCTGTGCTTCCCCCTCTAGAAATGACCAGCTTTCTAGGGTTTAGAGCATAATCTGGACTACTCAGAAGACTAGAAAATTAAGATTCAAAGCAGATTTTTTTTAAAAAATAAAAATTTGGATTAATTATGTCAGTTGGAGTAAGCTGCTTGTGAACTGAAGGGATTTAGCTACCACATGAACTCTATAAATGTTTGGGAGAGAAAAGCACCCAGTTGACTTTTTAATCACTATAATATTAAGTATTAATATTCTTGCTTTAGTTCCCTCAACAAGATGTATTGACTTTGATATTTTCAACTACACAAATCATGACAATAATAAATAAATGTTTCCATATAGTTTTATTAACTTTATACCGCATTCTTTTTAATTTTGTTTTTAATTAATTGTATTTTGGGGCAGAAAGTAAAAGCAAATTAAAGCTTCTGAGGTCTATGGTTCTATGAAATTTGAGGATAACACCTGATGTCATCTTTCCCTGGGTTGACTCTGTAGCTAAGAATACTCCAAATAATTGCTTGCTCCTTATATACAGTTTTGGGTACAGTCTCCCTTTTGTCTTCTCACAAAATTCTTATTACACTCTGTTTTATCAAAAAATCAATGATAGGATGATGTTTCTGACACCCGAGGTCACATCCTGTCATGTTTCCACTTGCCAATCAATACCAGGGTACAGTTTACAGAGGAGAAGGTGTAAAACAGAATAAACTACAGCTAGGGTGCTGTAGGAGTCATCTGCAGCATACTACCAATTATACAGGAGTAATAGTTTCAGCTGGTAACTGGGAACAGTGCTTCAAAAGCAGGCAGTGCAATTATCAGATGTCATGTGCTCAGAACAGTCAAGTCACGATGTTGTGGGGGTAATGATTTACATGTCAAAACAGTAAAGAAGTATTTTTCATGCTTAATCAATAGGAGTGGAGGTTAAATACTATATACTTCAAAAGGAGAATGGAGATGTGAATTTGAAGTTCATAATCATTCTAATTAGAGGCTGGGAAAGACCAAAACATACTGAAGATTACACTGCAATGCAACTCTGCAAGATGAAGTTGGTTCACATCTAAAGAGTGCACACACTTTAGAGGGTCTCAGGGGAAATTCCTTGACAATTCAAGGAAGTACCAAAAAGGAGGTAGCTTTTACTAGCTTTCTGGAGGTGGGGAGTGGGGCGGGGGAGGGGAATGGGACAAAAAAAAAAAAAACCCACCTCTTAAATCTAATCACTGAAGTGGTGTGTTTCATGTATTATTCAAAGACAGTCCAAATAATGAAAGTATAGTTTCCTCATCCCTCTAAGTTCTTGACAAACAGATATGAATCTGAGAAGGAGTGAAACAGTCTAGGCCTTTAACCCAATAGAAAATCATATGGAAAGTGCTAAGGTGACTCACAAGGCTGCACATTAAAAGGCTTCCAAAATACAATGCTTGCCTGCAATTTCACATCAGCAAGGTCATCTCAGAAACATGCTAAAACTCATCTCTTTTCAGAGTGGACAAATTTAAATCTTCCTTTTCATCCTCTACAGGCAAACATATGTACAATGTGTGTATAGCACATCAGTAGTTTTATGTCATTTTATTTCTCTTTTATACAGCAGCCTACTTTTAATGCTGTCATTTATTACCGCCTTTGGAAGCGCCTTCAGTCCTGATAAACTCATAATTTTCCTTAACACTCACTTTTGGAGCTGTCATCTGTTCTTTGACGAAATGTATGTATGTGAGTGGGGAAGTTCAGGTGACGAATGGTGTTTTCTTTATTTTGGAAGGTTTTCAGTACAATTTAGTGAAGCATAATGAACTCCCCAATGGTGGGGTTAGAGTTTCTAAAAGTTAGGCATCTAGTCTAAGCAAGTTGTCCTTGTCCCTGTTTTCACTGTGTTGCCAACGAAGAAAAGTTGACATTTTCATGATGAGGACAAACTGCTTTTTAAAAAGTATATCTATCTCTCTCTCACCCTTGTCATCCACTCATTTGCAGGAGAAGCTTCAGCCATGAGTTCAGATTAGATGCTTAAATTCAGTAGCAATTAATTCAGCTACATGTGGGAGGACTCGCATTCTACTTTCTGCACTTTTTCTTTGCGATGTATAACTGCTTCCTATGACAAGTTGGAGAACCAGCTTTGAACTGAGGCTGAGGTTGTCTCTTCCATTTAATTTTTATTTTGTTAACAAGTTAATAATTTAGTGACACTTTAGTAAGAGATGGAGGGGAAATAACTAATAGATAAAGATGTAATTATGAAGGTACTATGAGAATTACTAAGTAACAGAATAAATTTCATTTTGAAGTCAATATCTAAGCTAGATAAATAAAAAGTGCATTTTCAGATAGATTTTAGTGAAAAATGTTGTATTTGTCATTCTCTTCCAACTCCCCCCCTCCCCAGTTCATGATTAGAGAGAATAATTAGATCTTTTAGAGGCATTTTTTTCTTGCAGTCTAAATGTATCAATAAGCTCTGTAATGAATAACTGTATAAACCCCACTAACATTACCTGCCCTACCTAGATAGAAACCCACGGCAAAAAGTACACCAGTAGAATTTCATGGAAGTGACTGTGTAACAGTGCCTTAGGAAGTGCTCCTTCAGTTAGCACGGAATGTGCAGTGTCTCCACAATTTGAAGCGATATTCCCACCACTGCATGCTAACTCTGTGCCAAGCAAAGTAGCTTCTCCTTGAAGGAAAAGCTTATCCACTGAAGTACGCTGCTATGATAAGACAGTTATACTGTTTGGGGAATCCAAAGCATCTCGCACCTGTGCTGCTCTATGCTGTACAGATGTACAGCCTCAGGATTGCTTCCTTCATGAGGAGGCTATCTTTTCTGTAATCTAAGTTCCATTTTCAAAACTAGTATCTGCTTTTAGGATCAATCAACAATATAAATAACTCCTGAACTCTTTGGAGTGACTTACTAACTTCTTCCAAACTTGTTATCCTAGCCATCCTAAATTAAAAAATGCATCTCTGCATTTTCCTCTGCATTGACACAGGTTTCCTACAGCAAATATACAAGAGTTAAATCAAATTTTCAACTGTTATAAATGCTACGTAGCACAAACTGGTTTTGCCTTCTGTTACTAAGTGAAGTTGTACCTTTTCCCCATTTTCTTCTCTTCTGTTCTCCCAAATTGATTTTTCCAGCTTCAGCTACACAAGAAACTTTATCACAGAGCAAACTAAAAGATTAAGGTATGAGGAATGAGTTGGAAGCAAGGTTAATGAGAGGTATTCAGATCACTACAGGAAGTACAGTAGCTTTCATTTAATTACCCAAACATAAGTTGGAAGAAGCATTAGTATATACCAACAAAAAAGTGCATCATGGTCAAAGGAATTGAATGAAACTGATCAGAACCATGAGAGGCCCTCTGGGGACAGAACAGAGGTGCGTGCAGTAACATTCTGCTCCATGTTATCATCACAAAGTCTTAATGTCCGTTACCATTTCACCAGTCATGAAATGACAGCACAAAAATAACTCAATATTAATGAGATAATGGAATGGAAAAAAGTGAGCTGATTTGGGTTTAAATCCAATAAGAAAGTGATGCTGACAGATGGCTAGGAAAAATAATATGATATGGTTTTGATACTACACCAGAGCACTGATTTTGTTATCTGGTTTAAAAAATGTGAAACTTTAAAACTTCAGTTTGTTTTTCAATATATTACGGTTAACACAAAGGTGCTGGGCAAAATAATAGCGAATTATTTTTTCGTTGACATTTTAGCTACCGGTATGGACTTATTTCTTTATTTTTCCAAGAAACTTCTCTTTTATGGCCTCTCTTTTTAATCTGTAAATCAGCATAACATAAACAGAAGTAAACCAGTGATCTATTATAAAATTTCAGCATTGAAAAGAAATAAAAATAATTTGTCTTTCACTAGAAAACAGTTCTTACACTAATTTAAGACTAAGTGCTATTCCACAGAGGCAGCCATAAAAACAGTGCATTTGAAGTGACCAACTATTATAGGTTAAAAACAAATTAACTGGAAAGATAATGTTCATTACAGACTGTATCATCCCTGGAAACATGGTTTAAAACCACAGAAAGTAATCAATATTATAAAGAGAGATCAAAAAATAGAGATAAATACAATTCTGGAAAGTTATATTACAGCTGTATTATGTTGCATAGAAATAAAATATGTCTTAAGCAATCATGCCAGGAGAAAAATTAAAACAATATGACAAACAGCACCAAAACTACTTCAAGCATTTGACTGGCAAAGGATTTCAATGTCACCAACTGACAAAATGATGCTTTGAACAAACCTGTTTAGAATTGCTCTCCACCTTCTGCACAAGGCTATCCCAGCGCTGGGCAAAATTTTCGAGACGACTTTCCAGCTTTTGAGCCACTGCTTTATTTTTCACAGCTGTAAGGAGGTCTTGGCTGAGTGACTTCAGCTTACCCAACATTTGCCTTTTCAATTCTAGATCTCCTTTTAGGACCTATTAAGCAAAGTAACAACAGGAAGAACAGTAATTCTTACAGGGGCAAAAAAAAAACCCCAAAAACCCAAACCAACCAACAAAACAAACAATCCCAACAAACTTAGAAGAAAAATCTTAAAGAAAGCATCATAAAGAACCAAAAATGGGTAAGGGTATTTCATACAAACTCCTATACTTCCATGCTCTCACTGTAAAAACTGCTGACAGAGCTGACATGGTGGAATGGACACATTGCACTTCACAAAGTAATATAACATGTCAGGTGGAGCAACTCCAGACATCATGGCATGCCTCAGGTGGTGACATAAATCAAAAAGCTAACAGCTGTGTGACATTAATAACCTTAAAACTGGCTAATTTTAACAATATCAACATTTCAAACAATGTTTCTTTAAAGTTTTGTTGTACTTTGTCATATATTGCATATTGAAACTCACTGGGACAAACTGTTTTCTAGGAAAATAATATTTGCCCCCAAACCATGATGAAAAAGAAAAAAACAAGAAAGTTCAAAGAAAATAAGTGTGGTTTTGGCAGTATGAAGAATCATGTATTTCTTATCTTCCTTGGATCTTGGCAGGCTGTGGTTACGCAGGTCTCCCAGGGAACAGGGAAGCCTTGGGAACCCCAGGAGCTCTGCTGAGCGTGGCAAGGAAAGGGCCCTGAAGGTGGGAGCCTGGAAACTCTTGCATATAGCCTCTGCACTCTGCAAGCCACCATACAGCTTGAACCCATGGATGCTAACGGAAAAGGAGAAATCATCAGTCTTCACATCTCTACTTCAGTAAACTTCCAAGGGATCTCAAAACTCCTGATATCTGCACGTGCAGACCTCTCTATGAAGTAGGCTCTTCACAGATCCAAGAGTCATCCATAGCTCCAGTTCTCACATGGGTTTATTTTTTAATGCCTCTACTGGTTCACTCCATTGATTTCCGTGCCTCAAGCATTCATTCTCTACGACCTAATCTGTGCTAACCATGGCCAAATTTTGAACTCTATGCAGTTGAGGATTGCAATCTAATCCCCAAGGCATGAAAGGTATAATTAAATACTTAGACATGAGAATTTAGTCTACATATGCTTTCCTGTAGCCATATCATCCAAAATTGTATTCTAAAATGCAGATCAGTAAAAGAAAGATTCATAGTCTTTGTAGTCAGTAATCTTTCCATTCAGATGTGGTTTGAAACATCATAATTACTATTGTTAGATACAGTTAATATCAAAATTTAAATTGATATGTCCCTAAGAAATAGCAGCTAACACACTTTAAGAATCTGTTTGCATAGTAGCAAATCTAACAGAGGGAACAGACTAGATGTAGAACAATTTACCATCTTAAAATGTTGAGGATTGCTATATTTGACTTTTTTTTTTTTTTTTGCCTGCAGTGTCCAGAAAAGCTCACATGAAAGCCACCACATACACTAACTGAAATAATAAAAAAGGGTACCCCATGAAACATGATCAGTGAATTCTGAACAGCAGTGTTTTATTTCCAGTCTCAGCAGCTGACAACAGCTGTATAATACTCAGATGAGTTCAGTATTAATCTCAGATACATGGAGCACAATCAGTAAGTGAAACACTAGAAAGAGAAGGATGCTAAAACTTTGTGTCAAAAGTACCACTCGCTACTACCGAACATGCTTTTGCGATAGCTACGGTTAACCTGTAAAAATATACTGGGGGATTCTGTTTTCACATTTCCTTACTGAAAACCTGTCAATGTGCTCCAGTAACCAATAACATGCTCTAGTTTTGTTTTTTCTGGTACAAGAATAGACCTAAAAATACTAATGAGCTAGCAACAAAATATGAAATTTACAAATCTGCAAGAGAATAAATGGTACTATTTGCTTCATGAAATAAATTCTCAAATAACTCAGTCATTGGTAATGTGATTCTACTAGGTTTTTTGTCCAGTTTTTTATGATTGCTGTTTTTCTTTTCCTTAAACATCACCAAAACCTTTCTTTGCTCATTGTAATATTCTAATCAGCAACATTTGCTGTAATTTTTCAGCTGCTAAGAGATTTATTCCAGTAAAAAATGGTGTAATGTCTAATTTATATCTTCTAATAATTAAATAGATTTGAATTAAATGAAGCAAGAGAAGATTTAACTCTATATTAATCAAATATCTACTGTAAATATATAGATATAGATCTTGTATACCTTTGCAGTTAGAACTCAACACGTTTTATGAAAAAGAGGAACATCACCTTCATTTTACAGGCTGTAAAACTTAGGCATAGGACATGAAAACAACCTATCAAGCCTGTGCCATAAATGACAGTAAAATTTCACCTCAGTCTGTCCACTTATGTTCTACATTCTCAATGCATCACATCCTCTAGCTTAGTCCATGCTCTATGTCACCCTTTGCCTTGCGTAAGTATTCAGAGACAATTATAGTGACAGTGAATAAATGGTAGGTGGAAAATTAAAAAAAACCAAACAAACAGTTGTTTTAAGGAAATATTTTTAGAACTAGAGCAACTATGCGTGAACACCGGAAAAAAAAAAATTAAGAAAAGGCAGTATTAATACACATACAAAGTAGTAAAGCCTAAACAGTTTTTCTGACCTTTAGAGTAAGCAGATCCCAGGAGAAAGTTAACAACAAAGGAGATAAATTTTCACATACAGATACTGAATGAATCCTCTGAAACAAGCCGTTTGAGATTATTAAAACACAAAAATTTCTTGCAAAACCCAGTTTTATCTGAACAAAAATTCTTACAAATATATATTATGGGTACAGTAAATAAATTAAGAAGAAATCTAACTGACTTGATATCCATTTTAACACAATGTTAGAACTGGGTGATTTGCTACACTGACCAAAAATATATTTTACCCATTCATTTAAATAACAATGAAAATGTGACTGCTAAAGCTGAGGAAAAAATAGGGGCAGCATCTGTACTGGGTTTACATGGCAAGATTTTGGCAACAAGGGGGATACAAGGATGGCTTCTGTGAGAAGACACCAGGGGCTGCCCCATGTCAGATAGAACCAGTTCCAGAGGGCTCCAAACCAGACCCACTGCTGCCCAAAGGTGAGCCCATTAGTGACTCTGGTGGTGACTCTGTGAAAATATCATTAAGAAAGGGTAAAAACCACTCCACAGTAGCTGTAAGGGAGAGGAGTGAGAAAAATGTGAGAAACAGCTCTGCAGACACTGAGGTCAGAGAAGAAGAAGGGGCAGGAGGTGCTCCAGGTGCCGCAGCAGAGAATCCCCTGCAGTCCATGGTGAAGAACATGGTGTCCCCCTGCAGCCCATGGAGGACCCCATGCCAGAGCAGGTGGATGTGCCTGAAGGAAGCCGTGACCCTGTGAAGAACCCACGCTGGAGCAGGTATCCCCATGGAGAGGAGCCCATACTGGAGCAGGTTTTCTGGAAGGACCTGTGGCACCACAGGGTCTGTTCCTGAAGGACTGCACCCTCTGGAAAGGACCCATTCTGGAGCAGTTAGTGAACAACTGCAGCCCATGGGAAGGATGCATGTTGCAGCAGTTCATGAAGGACCATCTCCTGTGGGTGGGACCCTATGCTGGAGCAGGGAATCAGCATGAAGAGGAAGTTGCATCAGAGACCAAGTTTTATGAAGTGACCACAACCCCCATTGCTTGTCCCCCTGCACCACTCAGGGAAAGGAGGTAGAGAAGTCAGGAGTGAAGTTGAGCCTGGGAAGAAGGGAGGGATGGGGGGAAGGTGTTCTAAGATTGTTCTTATTTCTCATTATACTACTCTGATTTAGTTGGCAATAAATTGAATTAATCTTCCCCAAGTTGAGTCTGTTTTGCCTGTGACTTATTGGTGAGCGATCTCCCTGTCTTCATCTCGACCAATGAGCTTTTCACCTTATTGTCTGCCCCTGCCTTGCTGAGGAAGGGGAGCAAGAGAGTGGTACCTCATGGCCAGCCAAGGCTAATCCACCACAGCATCATAAGCTTTGGGACATCCCAAATCTCTCTTCTGTTAGATGTATTTCAAAAAATTTTGTCTTCTGCTGTCCAGAGTGTATCCCAATTTCCATACATTAGAGTATTCTGACACCAAATTGAATATCAAAGTTTAATTTACATAGTTTTATTTAAAATGTTTTAACTTGCCTCCTTCTTCCAGTTTGGGAGAATCACATCTGAGAAAGAATCTACAGAGAACTAATATTTGTTAATAATGGTAAGCCTGCATTCACATTAGAAGGGATCAAATTTTGGGGAAACGCATGCTTGTTTATACTAAGTCAAATAATCAGATTTTGGGCTGCAAAAATCTTCCAGCAATCCTAAAACAGGAATCCATGTATGGAGATTTTGGTTCAGGAACAATATCAATCTTTCTGCTTATTCAAAATCTTTATTACTGTCGGAAAACATATGCATACCGACTACCAGTTTAACAACTGTTGATAAATGAAAGGTTACTTTTAAGCAGTTATAGTGCTTACTATCGGAAATCCTTTCTTAAATAAAATTAACAATATATTTCCTCCCACTTGAGAAACACGATATAAAATTACTGTGGAGAAGACAGTGATGTATTTCTGCATCAGCAAGCAGTAGTGAAATCCCGATTTCTTCAGAAATATCCTGAACTGCAAATAAGCATGAAAACTACCAGCTGCTCTTTCTTATTTTACCTTCTATTTGCTACTAGGTGATGTAATGATTAATGTGATGTAAGTGTCAGCATTTTTTTCATTCTGTGAACATCATTTCAACAGACCTATTTCACTTCAAGCACTTTAGAAGGCTTAAGACCTTGTAGGTGGGTTGTAGAATTTCAAATGAACAATCATAATGTTAAATTCAGAAATTTCCTTCAGGCTTAAAAGACTAAAGTCTGGCTAAAGAACACAACCTTATTCTTGCCAGGTTGTGCATGTAAGAGAGACAGGAAAAAATAGGCTGAAAGCTCTTATCCAATATCATGATATCAAACCTAAAATTCTTAAAATATAACAGGACAAACTAATACTGTAATTTCCTGCTGGAAGAGATTAGATAACTGATGGACTCAGCTACCATCTGTTAAGAATATAAACATATCAATATTAGCAAAAGAATGTATGTTTCTTGCCTCACAGACTCACCTTTGCAGTTCTGGAAATAGCTGGCCTAGTTAAAAAAGTGATTTTTTGTGACAGCACTCCCTTATTACATCCAAACATATCTCTATGGCCAAAATAACATATGCCAAAAGACAGGCATGATTTGCCCATGTCAGGGTCAGGATACCATGATCCCATTTTTCCCTATTTCTAAAAGCTAGCCCAAGAGTGGAAGAATATATTCCCTGACAAGAATTTTCATGTGGGTAATGCATTAATACAAATTCCTCACGATTCAGAGAAGACTAAAATAGTAAATCTTCATCCACAAAATTCCTGACATATGGCATTGTGTGAAGGTAAAAATACATACTCACTGGAATTCGGAGGTGACTGCTACTAGGTCTAAGACCCGATAGAGGAATTCCAAAAGTAGAAAGTATTTTGCTGCTACAAATCAAAGACACTAAAGAGACAGTGTTTCTCCAAGCATACCATCGATATTTAAACGTCTAAACTATCACATTATGGATTAGCACTTTCAAAAAACATCAAAGTTATTCATGTGCAAAAAAGATTAAGTTGCTATTAACAAACCCCACCTGTTCTGTCAAGGATGACATGATTATTGTTGAGGTTCAGGGGTATGGAAGAATCACTTTATTTACTCTGGTGTTCAAACATTCAGTTTCATGAAAGACTGTCAATGCTTTCATGAGAGTAATGCTTAATAATTTAAGCCGGCAAATAATTAACTTCATAAGCGTGTGTATTTATTTCATTAACCAAATTTATGAAAATACTACTAAAGGAAAGTATTTCCTTCTTAACATCGTATTTCTAAGCAATTCTGAAAGCTACCCAAACTGGTCTTACTCTTAACGCTTTCAAATCATTAATAGCTTGCTACTTCACAATTTGTGATAAACATTTCAAACCCCAGTTCCTATTTCTCCTCCAGCAACTTGCTGAAATCCACAAGTACTAATTTATTGACAAAATCTGTTTTTCTTGCCATAATTTTTTCTTCACAAAGGTACTGTAAAGCATCCTGAGTTGCTTTTAAATCATTACGCATTAATAAAAGCCTGGCTTGAAGTCGACTTCAAGACTGCCTCCACTTTAGATTACTAGAATTTCCAAGAAGCATATACACTGAGACAACTGACTACATGAAGAGTTCCTTTCCTTTACAAAGAAACTGACTTAATCCTAAGTAATCTTTAATCAAAATCCAAGTCTGTGCTTCTAAAAATATATTTTTTATTAGCCCCTAAAAAGTTAGTGCAGTAGCATAATAATTACAGTTTCTTAAGATGATGATGACAATGATGCTTTGGGGTCTTGAATTTTTTTTGGGAAAAAAAGAAAAATCAACAAATGTTAACTTCCTAGCCCTCCTATGAATCAACATACTACTAATTCTGGACCAGCTGCAAGGTAGTTACGAATTAAACAACCAAGCTGTAAGATATTTTTTTTTAAATTAAAAAAAGTATAGTTTTGTATATGTGAGGATAAAATACAGTAAATTTTATAACCATCAGAGTTACCTAAACTTCAGAAACAGCATGGCATTTTTTTTGACTGAAAGCCCAGATGTATCTACTTTTAATACAGAAGGAGAAGGACATCAATTCTAAAATAATTTATAAAAATCTAAGGTTGAGCCTACTGTATAACCAGATAGTTAACAATAACTTGAGAATCTTTCATGCCTGAAAATTCTAGTATATAAACTGTAAAACCAAGTCTTGAAATAACGCCTAGGACAATTTTTCTTCCCTTATTTGACTAAACAAATAATAATAGTTCTGTTTAAACAGAAGATTACCAATGAAATTCCTATTTGCAGCAATAATAATTTACCTATTTTAACAACAGCATGCACATGAATGTTTTCTTTCCTCTGAACGCATAGTCATTGTTAGGTGCAAAAATAGCACATACCATACCATTTTCTTTACAAAGGTCCTAATGCTATAAAACCATTTGCAAGTCTAGGCTGTGACAAATGTTCTGCCTTTACATGCACAGCATCTTTCTAGGACAGTCAGACCTACATTCTCTCCATAAAGACGATGCATAGTAAAGTATTTTCTGAAGAGTGAGGTAGACGACGTTGAAAAGGGTGCATTTTATGTATGTAACTAGATTCCTAAAATACAGTTGAAGTACAGTTGTAAAGTAATACTAACATCAGCATTTCACAACTTTTGAGTATTTAGCATTTTCAAGTTCAGGGAATGTGTAACAGGTTTTGCTGTACGATAAGTACTTGCTCATATGCATATGTCTTAGTACATATAATATATACTTAGTCTCACACACACAGCTAAGAGAGGAAGTAGGAAAGGAGGATCAGGGAGTCTGAGAAAGAGACAGACTGGTAGAACCAAGCTCTGCCCTCCCTGAGACAGAAACAGGAACAGCCCCTCCTCACCAGGCTGAATGCAGTACCTTAAAAGAAAAGAGCGAATGGAAACAAGTCCATGCTTGGGGCAGCAGGTGAACACCCTCCTTGCCCACCTTGCCTTCCCAGGTACCTCTGTACAACAGGTATGAGGCTTTAGATGTGGAAGGCCAGTCAATGGATGATGTGGATGACATCCCATCTACACCAGAGGTGTCGCCAAGGTCAGGAAGGCCTACACCCGTATCATGACCATCTCCACAGGGAAGAAAAGATGGGTTATAGTTGTCAGTGTCTCCCTTCTGAGGGGAACAGAGGGTCCAATACGCTGGACAAACCATCCTCTTTGGGAAGTTTGCTGTTTCCCTAGGGCCCAGGTTAAGGACATCACTAGGAAACTTCTTAGCCTGGTACAGCCCTCGGACTATTACCCATTACTGCCCTTCCATATGGGTAGCGATGAAGCCACAACACATAGTCCAAGGGCAATAACGAGAGACTTCAGGGCCTTGGGATAGTTGGTAAGGGAATCTGGAGTGCAGATTATTTTTTCCTTTCTCCTTCCAGTTGCAGGCAGCGACATTAGAGGAAACAGACAGACCCAGTCTACTAATACATGGCTCTGTGGCTGGTGTCACCACCACAATTTTGGGTTTTTCGATAATGGGATGACCTACATGGCACCAGGCCTGATGGCATCAGATGGGATTCACCTTTCTCGAAGGGGGAAGAGGGTCTTTACTCAAGAGCTAGAGGGGCTCATTAAGAGAACTTTAATCTAGACTTGAAGGGGAAGGGGGATAACATCATGGTTGCCTATGACAAGCTGTGGGATGATGTGCCAAGGTTAGAGGGATGGGGTGCTAGCGAGGGCTCTCAGCCTGTTGCTCTGACATGTTGGCTACACTGGAGCACACTTGAAGTCTTACAGAGGCGCTCATGAGGTAATAGGAGCCAAGAGGGAAACACCATTGAAATACCCCAAAGGAACCAAGAGGTGTTCCTCTAAGAAGGTGACATGGCCGACAGCCCAGCTGAAGTCCTCTACACCAGTGCACGCAGCATGTACAATGAACAGGAGTAGACAGAAGCCACTGTGCTGCTAGAAAGCTACAACGTAGCTGCCATCCTGAAACTTGGTGTGATGAATGCCAGCTATCAATGGCTACAGTACAGGCTGTTCAGAAGGGACAGGCAAGGAAGGAGGGGCAGAAGCATTGCCCTCTACATCAATAAATGGGTAAAGGGTGAAAAGCTGTCTCTGAAGAAGAGCCACGAGCAGGTTGAAAGCTTATGAGTAAGAATTAGAGACCGAGGCAACAAAAGGAACCTTGTCGTTGGTGTCTACTACAGGCTGCCTGATCAAGGGGAGACTATTGATGAAGCCTTCTCACTGCAGCTACAGGAAGCATCATGCATGCAGGGTCTCATCCTTCCTTCCCTGGAAAAAGGGAAATGTTGTATCCATTTTTAAAAAGGGTAGAAAGGAGGATGCTGGGAACTAGTGTCCTGTCAGCCTTACCTCTCTGCCAGGGAAGAGCATGGAACAGATCCTCCTAGAAGCTATGCTAAGGCACATGAAGAACAGGGAGGTGATTTGAGACAGCCAGCATGGCTTCACCAAGTGCAAGTTCTGTCTGATCAACCTTGGGGCCTTCTATGATAGAGTGACTACATTAGTGGACAAGGGAGCTATGGATGTCATCTACTTGAACTTCTGTAAGGCCTTTGGCACAGTAGCCCATAACATCCTTCCCTCTAAATTGGAGAGATATGGATTTGATATGTGGATTGTTTGGTGGATGAGGAATTGTTTGGATGTCACTTCCAGAGGGTAGTGGTCAACAACTCAATGTCCAGATGGAGATCAGTGTCAAGTGGTGTCTTTCAGGGACCACTACTGTTTAATATCTTCATCAATGACATAGACAGTGGGATTGAGTGCACCCTCAGCAAGTCCACAGACAACACCTGAGGGATAGGATGTCAACCAGAGGGACCCAGAGAAGCTCAAAAAGTGGGCCCACGTGAACCCCATGAGGTTCAACAAGGCCAAGTGCAAGGTCCTGCACCTGGGTGAAGGCAACACCTGTTATCATCAGTAGAGGATGGGGGGATGAAGGAACTGAGAGCAGCTCTCCAGAGAAGGACTTGGGGGTATTGGTGGATGAAAAGCTGGACATGAGCCAGCAATATGCACTTGCAGCCCAGAAGGCCAACCCTATCCTGGGCTTCATCAAAAGCAGCACGGCCAGCAGGACAAGGGAGGTGATTCTGATCCTCTACTCCACTTTGGTGAGACCTGACCTGAAGCACTGCATCCATCTCTGGAGTCCTCAGGACAGGAAAGACATAGACCGGTTGAAGCAGGTCCAGAAGAGGGCCACAAAAATGATCAGAGGCCTGCAACACCTCTCCTGTGAAGAAAGACTGAGAGAGCTGGGGTTGTTCAGCCTGGAGAAGAGAAGGCTTCAGGGAGACCTTATTGCAGCCTGGGGGGCTTATAAGAAAGACAGGGATAAACTTTTTAGCGGGGCCTGTTGTGATAGGACAAAGGGTAATGACTTTAAACTATAAGAGGGTAGATTTAGACTAGATGTAAAGAAGAAATTTTTTATGATGAGGGTGGTGAAACACTGGAACAGGTTGCCCAGAGAGCTGGTCGATGCCCCATCCCTGGAAACATTCAAGATCAGGTTGGACGGGGCTCTGAGCAACCTGATCTAGGTAAAGATGTCTCTGCTTATTGCAGTGGGGTTGGACTAGAGGAACATTAAAGGTCCCCTCCAACCCAGACTATTCTATGATTCTCTGATTCTAATATATACATCAGTAGTATCAACAAAGAAACTTTCAGTTTAAAAGTATACATATTTTTAAGACACCCAAGTGCTATCTCAATTCATAAACTTTCAACTGAAGAGACAGCCATGGAAAACGTGTTCCTATGGGTTCCTTTATCAGCAAGGCCATGGACCAACCTATTCCATCCACATGAGACAACACCCATTCCCAAAGCATGAAGCAGCTGTTCTGTTAAACCATATTGTCTGAGAGTGGAATAAAGCCACCTGCACTCAGACTCACAAATAAGAAAGTTGAACATAAAATAGGAGAATGAAAAATACATACAGTTAATTTACGTAGATTCGCCAGCATTTCATTTTGATCTTTAAAGCCAGTTGTATGAATTTTGTTCACAGCATCTTCTTTCTCAGTAAGCCATGCATCAAAAAGGCACTGAAAGAAAATTGGAGAAGAGAGTGAAAAGGCTTCAAGTCAGGCCTTTCCTAGTGCAATATTTTTAAGAACATTCCAATTTATAACTGCTAAAATCACTCACCTGCTCTTCTGCAAAGTGCTGCCATTTACGAAGAATATCTTGCAGAAGGACCCATCGGTCTTCTGTCCACCTGCAGATGGCTGCCCACCGGTTTCCAAAGTGCTAGAAAGAAACACACAATAGAGGTTTGCATTGTTTACTTTTTTTTTTTTTTTAAACAAGGCAACCTGATTTGCCTGTGGCATTTCAAATTTCTATCACAGCACTTCCATAATTTACTTTTTACAATCTTAACCATTTGAAATAAAACCAAAATGAAGTGAATAGGAAAAAATACAGAACTAAAAAGAGAGAGTTTTAATACTGATCTACAGACACAATTTTCTCTTGGGTCACTGGTACTACTTTCTCAAAACCCCCCTCAGTTTCAAAACTTTACAATGCCCAAAACATAACTACTTGAGACATAATTATGGTGGCCCAAAGATGCGATCAAAGCAAAAAAGTATCTGGTTCTTTAGTTGCACCATCAGTCCAGTTGATCTAAGTTCTTGCCTAAAACACCCCACCTTATAAGCCAACACACCAGAAAAAATCCCACTGAGGTTTCCCAGATATTTGTAGCATATGCTACTATATATGTTTTAAAATTGCACAAAACACTACCTTGTTTTCTCTCCCTTATTTTAGTTGAAAACAAGCATTATTACTTTCTTTTCATTTCCTACTAGCCATTATTGAAAAAGGCGTAAGACAGAGGATGAGACTTAATAGTACTGTAATAGTGCGACATGCTATACAACTTTTATCGCAATATTTACAATTATTTAATTACCCCTGAGCATCATATGCAAATTATTCAGCTCCTCCAAAATAAAAGACCTGATAAAATCTGCAAGAGATTCTATACTACTGCATTCTCATTTTTTCACCTACTTCAAAAGAACGTCTTGACAAAAGGAAAATAGTTTCTTCCTTTTTTCATATATATTTATTCACTTGATAATTCTCATGGGCCCCTTATAAGTTGAGATGTTCTATGATTCCATATTTTTCATATATACATAGTTTTCATAGAGATTATAATCCAATTTTAGCAAAAATGTAGCATCCAAATGGTGGATTTTTAAAACCAAAAGATTAAAATTTGAACTATCAGGAATGAAAGAATCTTATCTTGCACTGCCTAGGAAATGAAAGGTAAAATTTCAGAACACCATTTGAATTTGTGGCTTTACCAATTTTATGTCAAAGTAAAAGGTCAGCAGATACCATATTTTTCATTTAGTGAAAGCTAAAACCGTAACAAATCTTGCAGACTTAACAAGCAACTGTCATGCCATGGAGTTATACCATAGTAGATATTGGCTCAATTTAGAAAAATGGAAACTATCTCTAATCAACTAGCATAATACTAATTTAAAACCATGTCAGTTCTTAAGTAGCTCAAATATGTTACACAGTAATACAGAGAAGTATTCCTTTTCAGTCACTTACTGCAAAAATACAAAGTAAGTTTTGAGAAAGTTGTTTTGCTTGCCTTTTTTAGGCTTAATATTAGGATCATGGGTTTGGTATATGTTTGGAGTTATGTAATGGGTATTTGTTTTCTTTCCTAACTAGATCTAGAAAAAAAACTACGTAATTTTGCAAATCTAAGAATGGGATTTCTTTTCACATTAAAATCACATTTGGAGTTAGTGTTTGCTTGTCATAAACCATAATGTGATTAAAGATCACCAATTCAGGTAAACACAAAAAAGTTCAGGTTTTGAATGTGAGTATTTCGGAAAGCTAATTTCAATATTAACAGAAACAAATACTTGCTGGTAAAACATTTATGCCCTTAACTTACTAGGAAATATAGTGCAATATATTTTATCCATTCACTATACCCACTCATCATTAAATAAAATTGCCAGATTGTATGACAAAGAACAGTGCAGAAAATTATTCACAGCCAGTTAATAAAAATTTTCTTTTTATAAAAAAATTACCTTTTTCCTTTTTTAAAAAATTCATTATTTCATAAATAGTATTTATTAGCCTCACAGGCTAAATACTATGCATACCATAATGCATACTCAGTAACAACTTTTCTGCAAAAATTGTATTTTGACTAACTTACTTGATTTGAAAACCTCAAAATATTACTATAACAAAATGGTTAATTATATTTACTTTCCTTTGTTCTGAAACTGATTACATTTCCAGTTTAGCTCAAGACAGCCTCAATTCATCCATCCTTCTTTTTTTCCAAGCTTAGAAGACAATCTAGCAGATTTGTAATATAGAATCATAGAATCATTAGAAGCATTAGAATCATAGAAATATAGCGTCATTCGGTTAGTAAAGACCTTTAAGATCATAGAGTCCAACCATACCTGTCCACTACTAAACTATGTCCCCAAGCACCTCGTGCACCCGTCTTTTAAATACCTCCAGGGATGGGGACTTGACCACTTCCCTGGGCAGCCCGTTCCAATGCTTGACCACTTTTTCAGTAATTTTTTGTAATATCCAATCTAAACTTCCCCTGGTGCAGCTTGAGGCCATTTTCTCTTGTCCTATCGTTTGTTACTTGGGAGAAGAGACTGACCCACACCTCACTACCCCCTTCTTTCAGGCAGTTGTAGAGGGCGATCAGGTCTCCCCTCAGCCTCTTCTTCTCCAGGCTAAACAACCCCAGTTCCCTCAGC
>NW_009258539.1:4224010-4230621 GCF_000687185.1 Egretta garzetta | reverse complement strand
TCCTTCTTGTAGTGAGGGGCCCAAAACTGAACACAGTATTCGAGGTGCGGCCTCACCAGCACTGAGTACAGGGGAACGATCACTTCCTTGCTCCTGCTGGTTACACTATTTCTGATACAAGCCAGAATGCTGTCAGCCCTCTTGGCCACCTGGGCACACTGCTGTCTAGCATTCGTTCAGTCTTTTATATTCAATTGAACATTTTTTTTTTTTACCTCAACTGCTTTGCTTGCTAATTACTAGTTAAAAAAATAATAAGCATATCATTCCTCATAGCCCAGATGCTCCTGATCTGAACCCTGATCTGAGACTCTGTCTTTCCTAATAGTTCCCACAAATCAGGATCATTATTATTAGTTAACTACTCAAAAACACTGTGCATGATTCAATGGAGTCATAAGAAGTGGCTTGTTATTCTTTAATAACGTCCAAGCCTAAGTACTTATTTTTTTCTATATGCCCTTTCTTCCCACTGTCATAGAAAAAAAATCTCTTAATTTCTAAAATTTTATGTATACAGATTTGAGGTGAATCACCTTTGTTTGCTTTGGTGCCTGATATATACTGAATTTTATGGATACCAATTGCATACTGCATTTTAAAAATATACTTACAGTTTTTACTTAAGGATTCATAAATCATCCCAAAGTTAAGCAGCCAAGGTTTTGGCACCTCTGATTTAGATTAATGTTTTTAGAAAAATCTTTTCATGACCAGACATGTCTCCATTGGTAATGCAGGTGTAGATCAGAATAAATTACACTGCACAAATCTAACCAATAGCTTGCACCTGTCCCAAATTTTGAATTCTCATACAAGCCAAACACAAGGTCTTTGACAAGAAAAACATTTAATTCAAACACAACCTCTAAAAAAGAATGAATGGACTTTCAAGTCAGAAATATCATGTCAGGACTGCCTATTTATAAAGTAGATATTGACTACTAAATCATATGGTGCTCAACTTTACCTCGTTATTCACATCAAATAGTAGTTGATGCTGTAAGTAGCCTGTGTGATGCCCAGAAACTCAGACTGCACCACGGATTTTGTTCCCAACACCTGGGAAAACAAGTCTCCAGAAAGACTGAACTGACTGAATCCAGAGTAAAAAGTAAAATGTCTTCCTGCTCCCTTGAAATGTCTCTTTTTAGAGCCCTAGCTAGAATTTTCAGAGAAATCTGCACATAAAAGGATTTTTTTTTTTTTTAATTGAGAGGACTCTGAAAGAATATTCTTATGACTACAAAAACCAGAAGATTAAATATTCCTAGCCCGCAAAAAGGTCAAAGTAAGAAAACACGAGAACAGGAGAAAATGAGTAAAACCAACACAGCTCTGGGGAACACTGGACTGAAAGTATAAAATATGCCTCAAGTCTACTACTAATAGAGTAGGTTTTTTGAAATATGCTTTTCTAATAAAGTAAGGCAATCCACTCCTTAAAGTAACGAGAAATAGTGGAAATATGGTTTTTCTATATGCAAAATCAATTTTTTTAAAAAAGAAATATTTAGTACATTCACAGAATTTGTCCCATGTAGCAATAAGCAGTGTCTGTAGTTCTTTAACATTCTTCACTTATTTTGACATATTTTTACAAGAACTATCCATACATTATCCTCAATCAAAGGACAGTAGCTTGAATAATATGAATATATAATAGACAGTGTAAATTACACTCTCAGCTCCTTTCCCTCAGCAGGGGAAAAGGCCATCAAGAAGCATCTGATACATTTAATGCGGATGTCTTTCCAGCATCTCCCCCTGAAGCCTGGGGAGGGCTCTAATTTGAGCTAGCCCACAAGAGTCCTTAAGCAACCTATTGTCTGCTAGGTATAATTAGGAGAACAAACTCCCTGCCTTCATGGCTTCTGAATGTTATTCAGCCATTTCTCTGGGCTGAAGGTAATTTCCCACACTTTCCTAAGAAATGAGTCGGACTACTGCAACAGATTAGCTAGTACAGTCCTCTGATTTTGAGGCACTAAATTAATCTTACTCAGCTGCTGCCTTCTTGGTAAGGCTCTGGATTGAACCTAATGGGGTCTAGGAGTTACAAGTCTAAACAGTCAGTTCTCAGCAGCAGCATAGATAGATAGAGCCTCACATGTCACACACTGACATGTCTAGTAATGAATGTTACGTAAAAGTAGTTTTAACATTCATATTCGCCTAGCCTAGGTGTAATCTCTCAGACTACCTCTTGGGGCAATGACTATTTGTAAGAGAAGTACTGTAATTGGGTTTACTTTTATTTTTCCAAGCAAGGTTAACTTTTCTACGGATAAGTTATTTCAGGAGACACTTTTGGCTTCTATGCCATTAACCGTCTCTTAAATAGGTTTTGGGGGGCATATGCAGTAAATCTTAAGAGCTTCTATGATGTTCTTTTGAAGCCAGTATAGATTCTCGTCTTCCTGTCGAGAGTTTTAAAATCTGTAAATGACCCTTTTATGGCTTTTAACATGGTTTTATATAGATACATGCATAAATACATACATTATATATATATTTATATATATGAAAATATTTCAGGAAGCATCATCACAATCCTTTTCAAAAAGAAACGCATAACTGAATTGCAACTGCTTGGAAAATGCAGCCTTGACTATTACATAGCAATAACTGTTCACTTTCTTCCAAATCTTACCCTGACCAGTATCTTACTCAGGCAGCCTTATTAAGCTCTTTTGTCTGACAGTGCATGCTCTTGGTTTGTTCTACTTTAAAAAGTCAGACTGGCAGATACATAATCAAGCTTTGAACTTTGCTCCATTGTGCTTTTTGTCAAATGCTCTAATGGTTGTGCCTGCCAACACATTGCATCTCCTGTGCTTATATTCAGTTTGCAAGTGACGTGAAAAAGATAAAATAAAATAAAAATCCAAACCATCTTTCTGTACACTCAAAAAAGGAGATGTAACATTTTGCTAGGATAGTAAGCAGACTGTGGTAACTCAGTTCTTCTGGGCACAAAAGTATGAAAGTTTGCACACCTCCCTAACCCCCTAAACCCCATAGCTTTATATCTATATTTGGTTTTTATTAACATCTGTAATACTGTTACATATTCTGTGACTTCCAGAGCAATGGGATTATTGAACTTTTCTTCCAGATTCTTCTCTAAGACAGTGTAATTCAAGGAGGGAACTGAACAGCAGCTGGATTGTTCCATGCCACCCCGCGCTCTGCTCACAGCATGCCTGTGCTGCAGGGTACTGTGCTTCAGGAATTGCCTTACTGGCACATTTCAAGGAATATACTTTCCCAATGACAGTAATAATTTGGGCACGCTTTATCCCAGTAACAGGCACCTTCGCCACTAGTACAGTTACAAACGGTTATTTCCGTTGTGTTCCATTTACACTCGTCATTCTTTATATTTCTTTAATGGGGTAAACGTATTACAGTAATGTCCGAGTTCTATTTCCGGTTGGATTGCAATATGGGTCAGCCACAGAAATTGCACAGGATACTAATGGTACCTCTACCACTACTGTAATAATAGAAGGATGAAGCTGTATTGCCTGATGTGCTCTTAACTGTTCAGATACCTTTCTGAAGACACAAAATTAGATTAAATGTGCAATATTCTGCCAGCATTTCATTTGTTTTTTCACACTATTAAAAAAAATCAGTTGTAAATCTTCTAATTCATGATGTGCAGTAAATACCAAATACGTTTAATCATTTTCTTTTTTTTTTTTTTTCTTTTATTATACTTTACTACAGGCCTCTGTCCTGGTTCCAGCTGGGATAGAGTTAATTTTCTTCATAGTGGCTTGCATGGTGCTGCGTTTTAGATTTGGTACTAGAAGAATGTTGATAACTCACTGATGTTTTAGTTGTTGCTGGGTAGTGCTTACACTAGTCAAGGACTTCCCAGCTCTCAGCTCTGCCAGGTGCACAAGAAGCTGGGAACGGGCAAGCTGGGACAGCTGACCCCAACTGGCCAAAGGGGTATTTCAGACCACATGACATCATGCTCAGTATATAAAGCTGGGGGAATAAGGAGGAAGGAGTGGATTTTTGGAGTGATGGCATTTGTCTTCCCAAGTCCCCTTTATGCGGGATGGAGCCCTGCTTCCCTGGAGATGGCTGAGCACCTGCCTGCCCATGGGAAGTAGTGAATGAATCCCTTGGTTTGCTTTGCTTGCATGTGTGGCTTTTGCTTTACCTGTGAAACTGTCTTTATCTCAACCCATGAGTTTTCTCACCTGTACCTTTCCAATTCTCTCCCCCATCCCACTGGAGGGAGTGAATGAGTGGCTGGGTACGGCTTAGTTGCCAGCTGGGGTTAAACCACGACACCTCTTTGCAAGAACCTACTGTTTGCCAACATAGAATAATATCCTCGTTAAACCTTTTCCCATTCATCTTTGTATTTCATTCAATTTTTCTTCCTCTTCCGTTCAAGATATTTTCCTAGTTTAGTTTAGCTTCCGGAACCATGTGCTTGCAAGGGATCTACTTTATTCCACTGAACAGAATACAAGGAGCTGGCAAGAAATTCTGGAAGGTTCAGACTGTCTTAAGCAGGTACACCACAGTTCTGACACTTAAAATGAATTTAAAATGAAGTAATAATTGATAGATCAGTAGTGGCTGCATTGTTACCTTGGCTGGGTCGTGCTCCCTGAGGGATTAAGAAGTTGCAGAGAAAACTGACTTATTTTTGAAGTGGCAGTGCTCAGCATCTTAGCCAAACATGTACTATCTACTCCAAATTCCAGACTAATTACTGATTTAGTGGTATTGGTACCCAGATTAGCTAGATTCAAGATAGCACACAGATATCTGTCTGTGCTACAGCTATACCTTCCAGCTGAATGTATTGATAGTTTCTCTAAAGAAACCTCAGGCTTTAACGATTCAAAAACCAGAACCCTTTTTCTTTTCTTGGGCAATGAAGCAAAATGAAAAAGTACTTTCTTCTTTCTGAAAGAGAAAAACAGAAGTAATCTTTGCTGAAGTACTGCCATACTTCTTGAGCAGTGACCCTGGAGATCTGACCACCAAACAGGAGTATCCTTCTTGATTTCAGTCAATGTATCTCAACACTAATTATCCATTTGAGTTTGTTCAGAAGTTACAATAAGAGCACTGCAATATAAATAATAGAGTAAAAGCAACTTTTTAAAGATGTGAGTGAAATACTAAACTTTCTTGTAAGAAAAGCTAATATTTGACAAATTTTTAGAACATATAGGTTGCTAAATTATCACAAATGTATCTCATCTGCAATGTGTCATTCTTTTAAGGATACTCAAGTAATTATGTTTAGAAAATCATATGTTTGGATGTTTTTGTCTGTTGATTGTTTAGGCTTTGGGTCAAAATGCAATTTAGAACAGGTTTGGCTTGCAAGGATACTGCTATCTTCTCCCAGTTCTTGTTCTCTAGGAAGCCTTGTCATAAGAATCCTAAATGATAAACCATTGTAAAAAACATGTAAACCGAAGAGGCTATACACTGAAACAGAGAAATGAAACTAAGGACAGACTGAGAGGATTCCCTTCATTTCTTCAGAAACCTGTCCATGAGAAATTAATGGGAAAGAAATTATGACTTTCCCCCGAAAAAGTGTTTTAGAAAAAACAGCATGTTCTTAATGTTTCCTGATAACTGTTATTTGTCTACAAAAAATATGATCCTGTACACATTCACTATTTAATTTTGCTTATTTTTAAGAAGTCCTATTTCACTGAATCACAGAATCACAAGGGTTGGAAGGGACCTCAGGAGATCATCTAGTCCAACCCCCCTGCTAAAGCAGGTTCTCCTAGAGCATGTTACACAGGCCTTCATCCAGGTGGGCTTTGAATATCTCCAGAGAAGGAGAATCCACAACCTCCCTGGGCAGCCTGTTCCAGGGCTCTGCCACCCTCAAAGTAAAGAAGTTTTTCCTCATATTCAACTGAAACCTTGTCATGTCACTGGGCACCACTGCACTGTCTGGCTCCATCCTCGTGACTTCCACCCTTAAGATATTTGTATGTGTTGATGATGTCCCCTCTCAGTCTTCTCTTCTTCACGCTGAACAAGCCCAACTCTCTCAGCCTTTCCTCATAGGGGAGATGCTCCAGTCCCCTCATCATCTTTGTTGCCCTCTTCTGGACTCTCTCTAAGAGTTCCTCATCTTTCTTGGACGGGGGACCCCAGAAGTGGACACAGTACTCCAGGTGGGGTCTCACCAGGGCAGAGTAGAGGGGGAGGATTACCTCCCTCGACCTGCTGGCCACATTCCTCTTAATGCGCCCCAGGATACCATTGGCCTTCTTGGCAACAAGGGCAGATGGCTGACTCATGGTGCGTTTGTCGTCCATCAGGACTCTCAGGTCCCTCTCAGCAGAGCTGCTTTCCAGCAGGTCAGCCCCCAACCTGTACTGGTGCATGGGGTTCGACCTGCCCAGGTGCAGCACTAGACACTTGCCCTTCTTGAAGTTCATCATATTCCTCTCAACCCAAATCTGCAGCCTGTCCAGGTCCCGCTGAATGGCAGCGCAGCCTTCTGGGGTGTCAGCCACTCCTCCCAGTTTTGTGTCATCAGTGAACTTGCTGTTGGTACACTCTGTCCCCTCGTCCAGGTCATTGATGAACAAGTTGAA
>NW_009258539.1:4214464-4223965 GCF_000687185.1 Egretta garzetta | reverse complement strand
AGAGACAGTATCAAAAGCCTTGCTGAAGTCAAGTTAGACAACATCCACTGCTCTCCCCTCATCTACCCAGCCAGTCATGCCATCGTAGAAGGCTATCAGATTGGTCAGGCATGATTTCCCCTTGGTGACTCCATGCTGGGTACTCCTGATGATCTTCTTTTCATCTACTTGCTTGGAGAGGACACCCAGAATGAATTGTTCCATCACCTTTCCAGGGACGGAGATGAGACTAACCACCCTGTAGTTCCCCGGGTCCTCCTTCTTGCCCTTTTTGAAGACTGGAGTGACATTCCAGTCATCAGGCAACTCTCCTGTTCTCCATGACCTTTCATAGATGATGGAAAGTGACTCAGCAATGTCGTCTGACAGTTCCTTCAGCACTCACAGGTGCATTCCATCGGGACCCAGGGATTTGTGGGTGTCCATTTCAATTTTGTGGGACTGGCATTGCCATTAAGAGACACACATATTGGGCATTATTTAAAATGAATGTGTCTTTAAGCGCTTGCCAGTGGATAGTGACACTTTATGTTACTATACCACCAAAATATACCACATATACCAAAAGTTTCCCATCCAAAGAAAAATCCCCCATTCTCAATAATGCATGCTCTGCTGAATTGTGTAGATTCTAACATGCAATATCCTTTTTCTTAACTACAACAGAGAATCATATTACTTCTGTCAGGAGTAATGAAATACACATAAGAAGTAAAAGATAAACACTTGTCCTTGGATAGATAAAACAGGTTGATACTGTAGGAATACAAAGCAAAAAGAAAGTTGGTCTCAGATATTTGTTTTTCCTCAAAAATGCATGCATTTATCCATCTATGCAAAAGTCATGTCCTACAGAAATATTTAAGATCATCCTCAGAAATATCTCCTGAGATACACTCAATGCTACTAGTACTTCTTCAACCTTATTAACACTCAATGCCACTCATAGCTTTTTGTCTAAGGGACAGAAGTTTAGTTACCTGAAGCTGCTCTTCCAGTGCAGCAGTAGCTCTGTCTCCACTGTTTTCATCCACCACCACCACCATATGAGTTAGAGAATTCACCTTGACCTGTTCTTGTTCCAAGTCTTCTTGAAATGCCTATAATTAAAGCATATGTGTTAGAAAATACGTTCCAAATTAAGAAAACGCTGTGTGTTTGGAGTCCCACTGACTAATTAACCTGCATAAGCATAAGAACTTTATAATCCTATTGCTGTTAATGCTAAACAATTTAAACTTATTTTGTTACCTTAGCATATATATGCCAACACAAGCATATTGGGCAGATTTCCATTCCTGTCACAAAAATAGCTTACTGTTACTCACAACTCCTAACTCTTGATAATATATTTCAGACTGAAAACTTGGCTTGAGAAAGCATTTGTTGAATTGATGTAGTTGACTTACAGATATCAGTATAGCACGTATACATACCAATAGCCTGCAAATTTCAAATAGCCACTGCATTAGATTTTGTACTTCCTATTAATATATTAAAATATTTTCATTTTTTAAAGTTATAAAAATATTTAAAAATTACATAATTTTTCATTAAACAACAGCAGACTATCTTCAGTTTGGCACTCCTACAACATTAATAACAGAGGAAGAAACTCCGCAGGGGATGACTCAAGATTAGGAAACACATGCAGCACCCTTGATTCACTTGTTTCAGAAAGAAGGAAACAAAGTGAGAGAGGCATTTTATGACTTCTGAATGTCTGAGGAAAAATTTTCTTGCCCTTTTAGCTTTGGTACCCAGTTCCAGCCGCAAGCTGCAATGAAACTGAGGACAATCTTTTGCTGAGAAATAGTAAACTGCTAAAAGTGAAGAAACTTCCCTCACACCTGCACAAATTGATATTTGAATAATTCCTAAACTTGCCAAATTTCTACAGCTCTTCATATCTCTCTGACTCTCCCACATTCCCCAGGCTTCATTTATTAGATCTAATCAATTGTTGCCTCCCTCCTCACAGCGCGCAGCGAAGTACAATGGCAAGTCTACACATATTCACTCTTCAGATGATGGTTTATAGCATATTCACTGTACACTTAACCTACATCACAAAAAAAAAAAAAATAGTATAAAAAACCCAAGGTACTGTAAGGTACTGTAACACCTTAGTAACACCTCCTTGGTGGGTTTTAGTGTCTTACTTTTTTTTTCCCTTTCTTCTCACTTGCTGTGAAAGATGGAATCACTACTTTGCTATATAGTTTGTTAACAAAACCAAGACCAGCCCAGCTCCTGTCAGGCACAAGGGAACTGAGCAGCTAGACCTATTTGCTCCTTCCTTTGCTGAGATGCAGCAAGAGGACAGGCGATGAAGATGGAAAGAAGAGCTAAAGAAGTGTTGGTACTGAAACTTGAAGCCACAGAAAAGGCACTACTCAATTTTTTTTAATAATTTTGTCGCCTATCTCCAGCTTTATATTAGTGTATTAACAGCTGAATGTACATTTTTAACTCCCAATAGTTAACCACTGTTTTACCTTACTGGGTTTTGTGTTGTGTTTCTTAAGTAAAACTTGAAAAAAACCCTCATCCCACTCCTCTGAAAAAAACCCAAGGTATCCAGGACCACATCCTGCTTGACATACTTTTTAGGTGTCTGTAGCTAGCTTCAATGGGAAACTGAAGTCCTGGATTGTGCCCTCAATACTTCAACAGACTATGTTCTATAGTATGATAGTCACAGTCTGAAAAACAACATGGCTAGCCACCTTTGCCTTGTCAAAAAGGAAACCTTGACTGTATTACAAACTATGTTGAATTTCACCATACCATTTTTTTCTGCTGGTTTTTGAAGTAGAGTAATTCACTTGGGTATGAAGAACAAGCCCTTGCTGAAGATTAGGTCATGCATTTAAACCTCTTGGTTAACCATCTTACTTTTATTTGAAAATTAAATATATATATATATATATATAATTTGATTATAGGCAATAGGAAAGGAATTCACAGACTACTTTATTTTTAAGGCATAAACCCCTTACCCTAACACATTTCATAGTTTTAATTCCTTCATGGGCATAGCCTTTGAGCCAATATATTTACAAGAATCATCCTTTTTTGACTTCCATGCCTTGATTACCATTTGCTTCAGAGAGCTAGACTATAAAGCAATTCTCAGGGACTGTGAAGTACACCAGATTGCTAGAGCAATCCCTGGAACTCAGACTCCTCCACATTTTATGACCCAACACTTGATCAAGGAAGAGGAGGCTGAGAACTCATGGATCAGACCATATACCACAGCTTGCTTCCCTTAGATTCTATTCCCTCTTTCAGCCATATGATAATAAATACATTGCTCTCTAAGCCTACAGTCAGGGATAAGGTGACTTTTATTTCCTGATTAGAACAAAACCAGAGTTAGCAATGGTCTCCCAGTGCAGGAGTGAAGGGCACTTTGGAAGTGGGAGTCTCGCACACAGTATGAAAGACTTGAGAAGTCAGGGAACTGATGAAACCAGAAAGTTGAGTCATTTTCTAATCCCCAGACAGATATAATTTGCCCTGAGCTACAGGGCTGTTCTTTATAATCCAAGTGTCTCTTTTTACCATAAAGTTAATTGGCAACAAGTATTTGTACACAGGAGCTTGATGAAACAGGAACTTGCTGAGAGCAGTCTGAAGACTAGACCATGCTCTGTTCAAATCATTTAAATTGAAGTTTCTAATAAGTTCTCCTGAGCTTGTAGAGAAACCAAATTTTCAGGGACTTAAAATGTAAGATGGATACAGATGTTGACGCATGGAGATAGCAACAACAGAAACTCATAAAACTCCACAGGTCCTATCTATCAGATAACAACTGATGTGATTCCGACATAATCTACTTCAAAGTGAATAAAAATACCTACTTAGGATACCCAAGTACTCAAAGACAAATCCACCCTTGATACCTGAACAGTTATAGGAAGTGTCTCATTTTACCTTTGCAATTAATTTGAAGTACTGAAAAATCCTAACACTAAAAATTTTCCACAGTTTCTGACATTTTCATAAAAAATAAAAAGGCTCAGCCTTCCAGAAAAAGTACAAATACCTAAGCAGCTTAGATTTTTTTTAGAAAGTTAATGAAACTATAAAATCTACTAACCATAATTTGTACAATAATAATGTGGAATAATAAAATCGGTTCAATTAAAAGCACATTTCTGCTTAATTATAACATTTCTAATATATTATTCTGCTTAGACAGCTCAATAGTCCTCAGATTTGTATTGAAAAGCAGCTTTCTCCCTTTATAAAATTATAAAGGGATACTTGCAACAGCAGATAAAATACATAAAATACTGTTGCAAATAAAATACTGCAATAGTTCTTTACTGAAATTTTGACTATTACTCCAAAATATATTGACCATGCCAGGTTTCTGACGAGAACTGTGTACCTTGCTAATGACATAAAACCTTCTAGATTTCACCTCTATTTCAGCGCACTCAGAAAATCTTCTGTATTATCAAAATATTAACCTCATATACTACTGAACTAAGAAGCTTGCTGGAAAAAATATTGTGTGCTTTCCCTGGTCTCAGTGATGGGTGCCTCAAATACACATTACTGAATGTTTTTTTGGGTTTTTTGGGTTTTTTTTATTATTATAGGACCCAGCAGGGAAACTGAAGTGTTAGTCACAAGAACTCAAGACCAATATTTTGAGACAACCTTGAAAAAAAAAAGCTGAATAAAAGAAATCAGATGTATGGAAGTTATAAGTCAAAGGGGGTTAAATAACATGAAATAAACAGAGTGAAAAGTAGTTACTAGTGAACAGATAAAGAGGGAAAGTCAAAATTATAAAGGTAAGGAGGAGAGGGAGACAGGATGACAACAAACCAAACCTATCATCTTTGGTGAAGTCTGTTTAATCTGAAATGATCTTTGCATTTTGTATCTTCTAACTTCTGGTTTCTCCCATCAATTTTGTACAACATAATTTCTGAGCTGTCCAGAGTAATGTGAGACTAAGAAAAAGTATGGGGTGTGTTGGGTTTTGCTAGTTTGCTTATTTAATAATGAAGTAATAACTGTGTTATTAAAATTACATTGTTTTAACTCTTTTTATAGAAGGTAGCTTTGTTGCATACAATATATAATGAAATTATCTGAAACTTTCACACAGTATTTGAAAGAATGGAAAACATCTTGTTTGACTTATGAATAAGAGAGAATATACATAAATAGAATTTTAATTGAAGTTAAAACCAAAACCTTTTCTTTCCACCTTATTAACTAAATTCTTTCTTGTACAGAAAATAGATTTGAAAAGTAATACACATAAATAATTAATGTTGACTAACTCTTCACAAGAAAAATGAAGAACAGTTATGTGGGAGAGGTAGATTTGTGCATGTCTTGACTCAGAATATTCAAATACAAGCTAACTACCTATTTTTCTCAATATTAGGAAGAAACAGCATAAAGAGACTGCATAAATAAAAGGATTACATTTTACGTTAGTATTCAAGTAAAAATGCATAGAAATAGGAACAAAGTTATTCAAATCTTAGCACTCGTATTCAAAATCTTTCAGGTTTATTTCCCTAATTACCATTTCATAATTACCTGCTGTCTTTTTTTTTAAAGAAAATTTAATGTCAGAATATATGCTTAGCTAGTAAACCCACATACTGAAATGCATTGTCTCCTCACAGGGCAAGCACAGATACCACAAATAGCAGCAGCAGGCGTAGGATTTGTATTCTTCTTCAGTAGCACTCCTTAATCAGAATGCAGAAAAATCAAATTTAACACAGAAGTGGATCATGCAGTCTTTTGCAGCTTTTGACCTCTGTTTTAAAAAAAAAAAACTGTAAAAGCTGTTTTCAGTTTGAATTGTTTTTTGGGATGATCTGCCCTTTAGAACCTGGGCTAGCACTGACACAGGCCATCAAGCATCAGATGTTTAAATCTCGCAAGATACTATGGAACTGAATTGCTTTGAACCACTGATGTAGAAACATTAACCGTTTATCACAGTAGATCTCCATGACCTCAAAAATCACCTCTGTTTTCTGCACTTTTCTGTGTTTCCTTATCATCAGCAGCATGTGTTATGGATACATATATAAATATCTTTCAAAATTTAAATTAATATGAAGCCAGACAATTTAATCCAGTAAATTACACAAAGCCATTACACAAATTATACAGTCTCTCTCTTTTTAATTCTTAATTTTTCCAATTAAAGAATTACCCTCATGGAATGTGGAAAAACTTTGGCCAAATTCTCTCTTACACTCCATTTATTAGTTTGTTATTTTTCATTAACTAAATACATTACTAAAAAGTATTTCCTATAGTTAATAAACTAGAGGGTTTTTTTATAGTGCTGCACAGTTACATATTCAAAGTCCCAGGAGTCCTAACAAGATTATGCAGTCTAATTATGACTACCGCATCATTGCCACTACAGCATGCAAGGAAAAAAATGCAATATGTAAAAAGAAGAAAACACAGGTATTAAATCATCTGATATATTCTTATTGTTCTGTGTAATGAAAGGATGTTACAGTTGCCTCACATATTCTAGTATATTGCTGATATTTAAAAAGGAAGTAATTTTTTTTTATATCAGGATAAAAGATTTTTGATAAAATTACTATATAAAAGCTTGCTAATTGTACAAACAATCACTATTAAACCAAGATTCCATATTACTGTGCTATGTTCTAATGACAGGAATAAAGCTTTTAAAATGTCAAAAATTCAAATTGTTTTTTATGCCTTTGGAAGCATAACACAGCATACCTTATGCTCTTCTACTTGATGCTTTAGGTCCTCTAGATCCGGACCTAAGGGCTCCGAATCAATTTTCTTTGTCCTTTCCTCTGTTTTTGTCAGCCAGTCAGCTAACTGGGCTAGCTGCTGATTCTGCAGATCCATTAGGATTTTATGTAAACTGTAAAACAAAGAAATAATAATTTCAATTCATATATGAAAGAAAACAACAGGCAGATATATCTGCCCTGCATACTCTTAGCTGGTTTTCATGAGGTTACATCTCAAGCCAGAATAAAAAAATATATATATTCTCAAACAGGTAACTGAAAATTTTTTTAAACAGTTTTGAATTAGGCAAACTGTTTTGCAACTTTTTTTTTTTAGAACCTGAATACTACATATAATATACTGTCAAAGTTTTGTCCTCCAGTTGCATTTCTGTTAGAGCTGTTTGGAATTTCAAAATTTCAATTGTTAGGTTTCTTAAAGCTTGTATGTCTACTACAAGTACTTTAAAAAGTGCTCAAACAGCTGTACTTACCAGGCTCCCTCAAATTTAGGATATTAAATAGGAGACAATATTAAATTTTCACATATTAAATGGAGAATCGAACAGGAAATACTTCAGTTTTGCCTAAACAAAGTGTTCTGATAGCTCTAAAATTATCTGTCCAAAGATCAGTTACAAATCCTTCACTTATACTTGCCATCTTTTGAAATTTTCCAAATTTTCCTAAGCAAAATCCTCATCTCACCAAAAGTATTTTAAAAATAATGTGCAAACTATTGCTGAGCAATGGAATTACAGGTAGTTAGTTGTATTACCCATCTTTCACATAACATACAATTTTTAACTTTGCTTAGATTTGACAGACCAAAGTCACTTTCCTCAGTCACACTGAGCTGGTGAAACTATTGTAGGCTATAGTGTGTTACTTACATCTCAAGCACAACCCTTGTGGCAAAAGGTTAGTTAACTACTTTCAGAACTCAGAGATTTGAAAATCTGAGTTGAACTTTCAGACTGGAGAAAACTGCCATGTAAGAAAGACGGCACAGTCCTACCTTACTCCATTTGTTTCTCAGTTGGCTTCTTGAAAATGTAACCCAAGTTAGAAAGCTATTGTAAATTTTATCTCTCTGTGACCAATGGCACCTAGAAGTGTCCAACTTCACACTGACATTTCCCCCCACAAGGATATTTTAAACAAACACAATGTAAGTATGTTTTCTCTCACAGCACCCGAGAACTGCAGACTGGCAGAAGTGCAATGTGAGCACACTGCTCCAGAGAAGTGCAAGAGGTCTTGTCCATGACCAGGTAGGCAACATAGGAAATGCTCACACAAATCCAAACGTGCAGCTTTCTGTCACAATTTCAAGGTATGCTCAAGTATAACAAGTACTTCTGAGTTTGTCCAAACAATTTTGGATTTTCCCAAGACAGTTTGAACACACCCAGAAGTGTATAATTTTGAAAATCTACGTCTAAATATGTCCAAAGTAAGCATAAATCTGTATTTTCCCAGATACAACTAATAGTCTTCAAACTAATTACCACAGAAGATTGCAATGAACATGTAGATGATTACTTTTTGGTACACATTTAAATTCATCTGAACTACCACGATTTAATATCTGCCAACACCATGCAGATGTAATATGTGAAATCCCATATCTCATTTGTAGCCTGTTCATATTTTAAGGCATATGCCCGAAACTTCAGCACTTCTATTGTTGGCTGTTATACCTTTTTTGAAAAAAAAAAAAAAAACCAAAAAAAACAACTTTTCAATTTTGAATCTTCTCAAAATGAGCATTTGGTCTCTGATGAAATATTTATACAATTAATATTTGCTATTTTTATAGTTAAAAATAAGTACTGTATAAGGAGTACTAACTCATATTGCAAAAAGAAATCACTGTTTCCAGTGTTATTTGATGCTTTATTTGTATGTATCTCAGCTAACTCATACTCCATTCTTAGATACTATTCCTCAGCTTATAAGCAATCCTTGGGATCACCTATAAATTCAGGAATGCAAAATACTCTGAATCCTGGGCATATACTAATTCTCACATTTTACACTCAAGGGCAGAGCTACAGGCTGGAGGGACAGGCCAAGAGGAACCTTACTACATTCAACAAGGACAAATGCAATGTCCCACACCTGGGAAGGAAGAACCTCTGGAGCAGTACAGGCTGGGGACTGGCTGGCTGATGGAATTCCAGCACTAAATCTAACCAAACCACCATCGCTCTGCTACTGTCTTTCTATCCCTGAAATGGCCTTTGTTTTAAAAAGAACTGGGCATTAGATGAAAGGCCTTCTCAAAATAAACTTTAATTTCTTTATGCAAATAAGAAATTTAGTATTGGTATATCTTTGCTAAATAAGAATTCATTTCTTTTTTATCTAATGGAAGTTTAAGCACATAACACGAACACATAGACTTCAAATACCCCAAAAGTAACAGGCAACAAGAATGAATGAGATATTTTTCAAACGGGTGCAAAAGGAATTATTCAAAATTCCTAGGACTTGGGTATTTTAATCATAAAAACTTAGCTGTTACAAAAAGAAGCTGTTTATACTTGTTATTCCTTAGGGCAGCCAACACCACTAATAATTTATCTCAGGATTATCACTTGCATCAGGATAGATTAAAAAAGCCAAAACTTGCTGAGAACTTCTGAAACAGAAATAATCAAGTAGTATTAGTAACCATAGGAAGACAAGCCAAACCAGAGTTTTTTGAAGC
>NW_009258539.1:4201017-4214446 GCF_000687185.1 Egretta garzetta | reverse complement strand
ATGTAAAATGCAGTCTGGGAAACAAAGAAAGCGTGCAAGACACGGTCAAAGGAATCCTGAGGAGTACACGGACATGAAGCATAACTTGTGCAGACCAGCAGATACAGAAAAGTGGAAAAACTGCAGGCAAACACCAAGATGACGTAACTTTATGGAAATAAAAACTTGCAAACATATTTTTAAAAAAATAAAATTTTGTGTTGAAATAAGGTTTTAGTTACATCTGTTTCCTGAATGGTACCTCACTGGTTCCAGATGGCACTGAGATAGTATCGGGTGTTACACCGGCAGCTCTGTGAAGCTATGCTACTTTCTCAAAACAGTAATAATTTTTAAAGACTCCAGTTAGTAGCTCTTGGAAGGGAAAAGCCAAAGAAAACAAATCACAGGAACAATTATAAGCAGGAACTGAAACTTCAACAGAACTTGAGACACTGAAGAAAAAAAAGAAGGTTCCAAAAAATGGGAAAGGCTCCATTAATCCTAATCTCTAAATAATAGACATCAAACTGTAATGTTTTCCTGTATTTTATCTCTCAAGGTTTTTTTTCTAAGAACAGTGCCATGGATCTTCATGATGTAGTATGATTTCAGTTTTTTTTACTGGATATTGTGTGTTAATTATTGATCAAAATGACCAAAAGAGACATGTAGTTGTTTTTTTGACTCAAATCTCTCTCTTTCTTTACGACTGAAGTACGGGAAGCTGACCCCTGCTTTATTATAACCCATGGTTCACAAGGGATTGGCTATCTCAGACCTAACTCAGTCTTTCCTCAAGTGTGTATTTTATTGTGTTACTTGATGTTCTAAACCAAGGTATTATAAATATTAAATACAAAGCTTCATCCCAGAGATAATTTTTTTAGCGATAAATGAAATAAATGGTATAGAAAACCTGCTAAAGTGAAGAGAATTTGATTTAAGAAAACCAAGATATGATGAAATACTTATTATATAGAATATTGATATTATTCCAAAGCAAGGAGCATAAACTTGAAAATGAAATAAACACAGAAAATAATTTGATCTCACTTGATTCTTAAGCAAAAGAAAGTTTCTTGTTTCTTCCCATTCTCCAGGTACTTTCTGGTTTTGAAATTACTTCTATAAACATCTGATAGAGGTTTTAGTACTTATTTATATACCTCAGGAGATTATTATAATCTTTGTTTATGGTATGGCCATCATAAGTTTCAAATGCAAAATACTTTTCCATTGAATTGAATGTGTTTTAATAGTTGTGGAATTCCCCATAAAGTGGTAAATTGCATTAAGTTTTTCTCTCCAGTGGTTCATTTATCACTCTAAGATGCTTTACACTACAGAGAATCCTATTCAGGGAAGGGCAGAAGAAAGACATGAAAAAACAGGCTGTTTTCCTTCAGCTTGCTAATGTATTACTTGCTAGAAGAGTGAAATACTTTCAATACATAGTGAATACATAGGAAATCCAATTTGGGCTGGTTTTACACAATGGCATTGCTGGGTTCCAACTTCCTCTGATATTCTGACCTCCTAAATCACTTTTCATAAGACCCTTTCACTTTTATAGTATCCTTTATCAGTAGATCTTTCTCCTCTGTTGATTGCTTGCTTCTGTTTCCCCTGTGCTGTAAAGCATGCTACCTCGTTTTACATTTCCTACTACGTTACAACAGAGGATAGACAGCCTTGCTGTTCTCATCTTCATAAAAACCATCTCTGTTTGGATAAACGTGTCACTGTTGCCTTAAAGACTAGATTACAGCAATGTGCTCAGAAGATTATACTTTAAACTGAAGTAGAACATAGATCCTGAGAGTTTAAATTGTGTATAATAACCCAGAAATATATTACATAGCGATATGAAAGTTTTTCATAACCCTCCACCTGGTGCTTGAGACACAGTGGTTTGACCAAATCGGTCAAAATTAGCTATATCTAAGTACATCACTCCTGAGAAATTTTCTCTTGCCTTAACACCAATTTCATTGAATTTATTGCAGATTTTTTTTTTTTGTAAGAAATTAAGTAGTAGCACAACATTCTCTGTGAAGCCCTTACTCTATGTCTTCCATAGATTTCGTATTACCCGAATATGACATGCTTCAGAAGATACTAGACCATTCAGTTCCACAAGCAGTGACCTATAGCTGCATCTGGGAGATGAGTTTAACAATTGGTATTAAAGGATATTTTAGTAGATACAGTACCACTCAACACAGAGGTGAGGTTGCCACTTGCATGTGTTGATTTAAATGAAAATAAATATGGCAAATAAAAACTGCCTACAGTAAAGTATTGTAGAGTCTTCTCTTCAAGAAAATAATAAAGCTTGAGGAAGTTAGGTTGAAACATCCAAAACCCATCAACAATTTTACTAACTGTGAAAGAAAGATATAATAAAGAAACCAATCTCAATACTCAGTAGCAAGCTGAAAAGTAAATAAATATTTGGAATTACTAAGAACGCATTGCAAAAAAAGAGAGCAACATTGTCAGATTGTTGAAAATCATGGTTTGCCCTTTAATATTGTTGGCAATTCTGGTCCCCTCAACTCCAAAAAAATAAGTTAGAACTGGAAAAAGCTAAATGAAGAGCAAGTTGAATAACCAAAGGCATATATGTATGGAGAGAACATTGAAAGATATACACTACTGACCCTCACTTGTAACACATTAACTAGAGGGACTCACTTAAGCTACCAGTAACAAAAGAAACAAAAAGAAGCCATTCCCTCAAAAAGTAGCACTCATACTGGGTAAGAGGCCTATGGAATTCACTGCCAAAGGATGCCATGGGTGCTAAAAGGTCATGGGTGATATTGAATAAACAGATGGAAGAAGAAAAAATGAATAGCAGGTTACCAAACGAGCAAAACTGCTTCCATCTCAGCTGAAAACAACTCTAGGTCAGGAGAGCTCATAACATAAGACATGCTGTATTAGGTCAGAGCAATGATCCATATAGCCCAATATTTGGTCTCCAGAACAATGGGGCCATGCAGCCCAATATTTGATCTCCGCCAATGGCAAAAGGGAATGAGAAGATGGTGCTTCAGGAGATATGTATCTCCCCTAAAGCTCATCTTTTCTTGTTCTGTTACAGTCAGGGTGCAGGGCTAGACCACTGACCTCACTACTAGAGATATTCAGCTTTTACTAAAATCATATTCGCAAAAGGAGTCACTCTCCAGCTGTACTGAAGGAACAGACAGAAGAGTTTCTGACTTAGTACATGTTCATTGGGATTTTCTCAGAGAAAAATTAAGACCTCAGCATAAAGATTTTAATGAAGTCTACCTAGCTCAAAGTCCCTAAAAAGCCACCAGGGATGTCAGATTCACATTGTTTTCCACAGCATTTACTTAGTTTTACTGCAGAGAACAGCTATATTCTTCAGTAATTAATACTGTTTGGCTATAAACAAGCTCCTAGTGACATTCAATTAATTTTAAAATTTCCACTGGATTTGAGTATTTATGATAGTTGGTAATCTTCACCATCGGTTCCCTTTACAGAAAGGCTAGTAGGCATACAAAATTCCTCATGACAATGTAAGACTGAGTCACGTGAGTTTGAAATGGAATTATTATATCAGACAGGGATTAAAAGTATCCACATAAAATGAAAAAAGAAGAGAGGCTGAGAAAAAGAAATGTGAAAGATCAGGTAAGTAACAGACATTTTCTTAAGATATGGAAGGCAACTCACATAAATAACGCCTTCAATAACTTTTCTGGTTTAACCACTGTGTATTCTGCAAAACAAATTACTCCACTGTGGCACAATCACAAGCTCTTACCTTTATGGGGTTTCTTATAATAGATAACACTATGTAAATCAAAATTTCAAAATATGACATAGAAATCTTAAAAATGCATCACAGACTAACATGACTAATTACTAGATTATTTTTCTAATTTTGATTGTATTTCTACTTTAAGCTATAGGACTTGACCTTTTTTGAATAATGTAATTTGTCTTCAGATAAAACCATGACAATATTTCCTGGAAAGCTAACCTCTCACTTACTATTTTTATAGGATCAAGTTTTACAGGCCTTAAAAGATTTGTTTCCCTTTTTCTTTTGTATCTCCTTTGTAGCTAAATATTGTGTGATACTTGTTCAATCAGAAAAAGTGAGGTAGGTTATATAAATTTTATTAAAATGTTATTAGTGTCCAAGCTATTGATAGCTGCTGATATATGCAGCTTCCAATCTCAAACCAACAACTTAAAAGTCACTATACATCAAATTTCAGGTTCAAAAGATCTGAGATGGAGTTTTGTTCGTAGTGTAGCGAAAGAAAATCCCAACTGTTAGTCAAGTTCATATTTTTTCAGTCAAACCCCATATATACTATTTTACCTGACATAGTACTCACTTGCTTTGTTTTTCCATACTTGCTACCCTGAGACTTTCCCAACGAGAATTAAGTAGATTCATTTGTTCCTGGATTTCATTCTCTTCATCATCTGAAAGTTTTCCAGTTGTTAGAAGTTGACTTCCAACTTGCAAAACATTGCCAACACGTCCTTGGTGAGCTGTTAATTCCATCATAAAACCCTGACAATAGAAAAAAAAAAAATAAAAAATCCAGTTTTAAGTTTGATTCTTTGGGAAGAAAGAGAAGGCTTTGGAGAAATATATTCAATTCCACCACTTTTTAAACCTGATTTTCAACTTTGCTTTTTATTTTCTCAACCCCTCCCCATTTTTTGCATAGGGCAGTCTCCAGTACTACCTTTAAATTCCCCAAATCAAAATTAAAAGCAAGGAAAAGAAATAAAATAAACTATAAATATCTTTGTTTTCTATTTTTGACTTTATTATGGGGTACAAGCAGATAAATGCCTAATGAAAGGTTAGTATAAACATACCTCATGGGTGTGAAATTGTTCTTTAACAACTTCTACATCACTGGATATATCTCCTTGTGCTTGTAATGCATCTTCAGCAGAGAGAAGCCATGTGAGTACTTCTTCTAAAGCAGTTTGGTAGTTTTCAAGATCCATTTCAGACCCCATCCGCATGGTGCTAAATGTCTTTTCTTCAACGGTTTCTAAAAACTGATCAAAACCAAATTAAGAGTAATGCAAAGAGCATCTTCTCAGACAATTCTACAATGGAATGAATAAAACACCACTGTCTTGAATAAAAATGCAGCTCTTTAAAAAACTAAAAAAACTATCAGATGGCTAATGTGTGGAAGTAGTTACTAGTATAAAAATCAGTTAATTGACCAAGATCAGATAAGATTGAGGGAAATAAAAAAAAAAAAATCAGATTAAGATAGATATTTTACACTAGAATTCAAAATTCCTAGCAACTATTCTGAATAATGACAATATTTAAATTATACTTGTAAAGTGCTGTTATAATTGTTTTTCAATAAATAGTCCAATTTTTCATTTCTAGTTTACTGGGTTTTATTTAAGTATTTTATCTTGGAAATGAAAGAGAAATTTATTTCCCACAGCAGCTAGTAAAATTATATCATCAAAAAAGCAGTAAGTCGCATGCTGACATTGCAGAGAATCTATGGAAAACAGAATATAAAAAGGAAAAACAACCCTTTACACTACCTGAAATACTAGGCTTGAGCAATCCATAGACACCCATTTTGTTAAAACCATTCTAGAAAGTTGTAAAAGCTCAGAAATCTCATGCCAAATCATAACTTTTTAAAAAAAACAGAAGTGCATTACTGTTGATTTCTCTTTCCCACAAAATCCACCTTTTTATTTATACTTTAGAAGCCACGTGACTCTTACATGCACAGAATTCACACTTATGCTGTACTGCTTGAAATGAAATCAATAACAAGTATTTATGGATCAGTATAATAGCAGAAGACTAGGACAAAATGGAGGCAAGAAATACTGGTTTGCTACAGAAAATGTTATTCCATAAATTTTTCAAAAAGTTCTGAAGAAGTTTAGTTTGCTAGCAAGTTAGTACAAAAACAAAGTTTGCATTAAAACATGCTTATGCTTTTTCAAAAAGATGATACCTAAACTCTTAATGTTTTCACAGGTAGCAGAAGTTGTCTCTACTGACATACTTGTGCCAATAAAACACTCAAAGCAACATCTAAAGCATTTCACTATAGTTTAGGATAGAAAGTCAAAGTCTAACATTAGAAAGCAGGAAGTGTAATGAATGTAACAAGATCTTTTAAAATGAAATCTTCAGTCTTCATCCTCAAAACAAATTAATTCTAAATTCTATAGATCTAATAATCACATGCAATTTCTGTGAATCCCTCTGTCATATGTATGTTAGGCCAATAAAAACAGCAGTCTTAACGTCATCACTACATATACGTGAAAAACAATGTTCAGTAAATAAATCTGCATCAGAAAAGCAGGCTTGGAAATCTGATTAACTCAACAGTTTGGGTTTTTGTTTTGAAGAAAGTACTATCTTACAGGAATATAAACAATGAAGCACAGAAAATGTTCCACACAGATTCTTGCTGCACAAATTAATATTTGAATTGTGTGCAGCTCTGGATTTTAAGTAGTATCCAATGTATATAAGAAATTACACCGAACCACATCACATTTCTGCAGCAAGACAGTTTTTTTGTAGTATACAACTGACTGCAGAAAGGGATAACTTCATCATTGCTTTTACATATGTAATGATTTTTTCCTTCCTATAGCAATACTTCACAGAAAATACTCACATCTGATACACTGGGGAAAAAAGATGCTATAACAGCTGAGTGAGACCAGGGATATCATGTTTGTAGAGATCTGTGATGGTCTCTGTCAGCTATTTGTATGAAAAGTCTCCATCTGAAAATACTCCTTTCTCTAGATCCGATACAGACTATTGTCTCATGTATAGCGAGTGTTTAAACAAAGCAACCCCTAACAACTCTTTTTATGAGGAAAAACTACTCAGTGTAATTTTCCCTAGCCTTGTTGACCATCATTTTCACTGCTTCCTCATGCTATCACAAATATTATACGGAATTTCATTTAAAAAATCTTGGGACTCATGACCGTCAATGGTAAAATGGTGCAGACTAACTTCTGCACCATTGTATTAACTCTCAAATAAATGTAAGGACAAGCACTCTAACACAAATGGAAATCAAAATAGTTAGTTGGCAGGTATTCCAAAGCATGTTCTCATTCAAAAAATGGCCATTTTCTGACAGAAGGTAATCAGAAAAGGACTAGAGGAAGCATAACCAAAGGACTTCGCAGAACAATGTCAGTAATCCTTATATTTGGTAGAGGGAGGAAACAACAACTTTTCTACCTTCCCTCAAATCTTACAGCATCACTGCCAGCAGAGAGCTGGGATCAGTCATGAGGTGCAAAGCAGAGGAATGGGTATCTGCCACAGTTGAAGTATAAATAGTTAAAAAAAAAAAAAAGTATTCGTTTATAGATAGCACAACTGAATTGTTCTGAATTGCTAAGGCCTAATGAAGTCACTAGATCGTGATGCCTTCTCCTTCCCCATTCATTTTGGGGAAAATAAAAGTTAAATTGAAGAGAGTAATCATCAGAAGCTGAAATAGTAGTAGCACCTTGTTATTCTAGAGCGCGATGAGCACACAGAGTATTTGTGTTCAGATTTGACAGTGACATACACAGGGACTGCCTGGGATCATCAAATGAATTAAACCAAATCATCCTCTCTGATTTAATTGACAAAATCAAGCCATAGTAACACACTTTCAAAACTGTGTTAAATTTTCTTATGCATCTTTAAGCACGTTCTCTGTTTGCAAGCCAGAGTAGAGCAACAGCCACCTTGATCTCAATCTACATAAGATAAGAACATTCACATTGTAAAAAGTCTACAAGGGTAAAAAACATGCCTCAGAGTCAACAGTTGGTTTTGACCTGACAAAATACATATATTTTAAAATGCACTATTATACTGTAGCTTCACTACTTCCACCAGAGATGTTAGCTCTCTTAAAGATAACTGTATATCCTTGATCATCCTGCATATGGAATGAAAAACAACTACTCAAATCAGCAGAAATTCAGACTGCTGGCTCAGCTGTAAATGGAATATCAAACACCAAGTTAAATATTCACACTTGGAAGTGGACAACTACTGACCTAATGCCTATGCCACACATTTTGTATTAAAAAAACAAGAACAAATAAAAAAGTGCCTCAAAGTAATGTTCATCTACATAAAGACTATTCATCCCATAATACAACCCAAATTTAAGGATGCACATTCTACAGCATCAAGACTAATCCACACTGAAATAACCCACATAACACAAACAACAACGAAAACCCTGAATTTTATAAATCATAATGGTAGGCAAATCCATTTAGAAATAATAAAAATACAGACACAAAAAACCCACCACCTCCTGTGAGTGTCCTTATTTCTGAATTTTTATGAAAACTTTTCAGAATTCCTAAAATATCGAGAAAAAATAGAATTTTGAGGTATTGCGTATAATACATTGAGAACAAAGACATAGAGTTATTAATACAGACTTCTAATATAAGTTTTGATGGCTGTTTCTAACCATAATTTTTGAGAGAATGAAAACAATTAGGACACAATGAAGTTAAATGTTTGTAGCCATATATTGCTAGGAAGGCTATACTTAAGAAAAAAAACTGCTTAAATATGCATGCAGTTTCATTCTTGAATCAGAAACTATTCTTAATAAAGTATTTAATGATTATGCAAAACAAAGTTGATTAGGTGCAGTCAAAGCAAAACATTTACAGAGAGTAATCTCCTGAAAAACAATGCATGCATGATGACACAAATGTAAAGTTGAAAGACAACATGAAATATTCAGATGTTTGATGAAGACTGCATCACATCTAGCTAGGAATCAGTCAGCCAGTCAGCTCACAAACTATTTTGAAAAATATCCATCAATTTTTGCACAGAAAATAGTCCTGGTTGTTATTGTGGACTGACCTAGAAGGACAAAAAATTCTCTGGGCCCATACACTGTCCTCTAGAATATGCCTGGCAGCTGTATAAATTAATTGACAGAGTCTAAACCATGAGCTTGCAGCTGCTTCAGAGTAAGAAAGTGAGGGGAGGAAGTGTTCCTCACCTGCTGTTGAATTATATTACTAAAGGGAGGACAAGGATTGGACATGTACTAGTAAATTCTCCAAAAATGTTTTTATTAGTTCATAAAGACTGCTTCCAAGTTTTAAAAAATATTTGGGTAGTTTTAGAAAGTAGTCTTGCAGTAAAGATTTAGGGTTCATTCCAGCACTCTTATTTACATTATATATTTTATTCCTTCAGAAACCGCCTGTCTCACTGTAAAAGATGCAGAATCTGGCCCCAGACATTTAGAGTTTTAGAACTCAGCGTCATAAAATTTTAAAGAAACATTTTTTTAGTAAAGGCAAATTTAAGTCAGAGTAGTTTTCTCATTTTGAACACTCCTTTTGCAGGATTACAGCCTCAGAAAGTAGCACACATTATTCACCCCCTAACCATGCCTTCTACCAGATTGAGACTGATACCACTGCTTATTCTTTCAGTTCCTCCAAGTTTCTCATTATAGAATTGTATTTTATTTGTCTTTAAAATTTCCAAATTATAACTGTTAAAATTTTAAATCCTAAAATATTCTTTGCCATAATCAAGACTGTTTTCTGAATAGATAACATCAAACAGAATAGCTCAGTCATTTCTGGTAATAAAACTAAGAATCATAGAACTGTTTAGGTTGGAAAAGACCTTTAAGATCATCAAGTCCAACTGTTAACATAACGCTGCCATCCCACCACTAAACCATGTCCCTGACCCCCTTGTCTACCCTTCTTTTAAATACCTCCAAGGATGGGGACTCCACCACCTCCCTGGGCAGCCTCTTCCAATGCTTGATAACCCTTTTGGTGAAAAAATTTTTCCCAATGTCTAACCTAAACCCGACCTGGTACAACTTGAGGCCATTTCCCCTCGTCCTATCACTTATTACGAGGGAGAAGAGGCCAATGCCCACCTTGCTACAGCCTCCTTTCAGGCAGTTGTAGAGGGCGATCAGGTCTCCCCTCAGCCTCCTCTTCTCCAGATTAAACAACCCCAGTTCCCTCAGCTGCTCCTCATCAGCCTTGTGCTCCAGACCCCTCACCAGCTTTGTTGCTCTCCTCTGGACATTTTCCAGCAATGCAACGTCTGTCTTGTAGTGAGGGGCCCAAAACTGAGCACAGTATTCAAGGTGCAGCCTCACCAGCACTGAGTACAGGGGAACGATCACTTCCCTCCTCCTGCTAGTCAGACTGTTATTTTAAAGTTAACTATATCCATGTCCTAAATGAGGCTGGTATTTTCATTCTGCTAAGGAGTTAAAAATTGCATTTGTGAATTAAAACATCTTGGATAAGGAAGATGCTTTTTTTTTTTTTTTTTTGCCATTCAAATGAAAATCCACCCAGGTTTGGCCTTAAAATAAATCTGAAAATCTGCAGGTTTTGCTTTCTCAGTTGAGACAACATAGATTTTTAGTACCTGATTTTCTCAATGTTTCCACTTGTACTGCAGATGTTTCCACCTGTCCTTGCAACTGCAGTTTTGAGATGCAGTATATTATTAGTTCATTTCAAGTCAATAGAGCTTAGGCAATGTGCATGCTGAGAGGAAAAAAGCCAAAACCAGGAAGTATGACTGAAAGTATGTTACAAAGGAAAGAAAATGCTGCAACTATTGCAGGAAAGGTCAAAGGAAAATTAATCTCTTCAACTACTCTATCAGGTGCAGTTGGTACAAATGAACACTGGAGAAGACAAAGACTTTACTGGCACTAAAGGAAAATTTTGTACCTTGGGATTTGGAGTGTAGAACTTGGCTGAAGTCAAATAAAAGCAAGTAAAAAAATAAACTAATTGTGTTGGGAAAAAAGGCTTAGACTGGGAACTGAGAGGACAGGTAAGACAGTATTAAGAGTTAAGAGACAGGAACAAAGGCTGCCAGCTACCTGGAATGATCAAATTTTCTAACAATTTAAAAACTGTTTGATTTTACATACATGGTCAAGTAAGTCAGTGGTTCACAAAAAGATTTTCTATTTAGCTTGCTTTCTTCAACACACTTGCATGTGGAAAAAATATCAAAGCAGGTTTTGGATAGTAGCTGCTTGACCTTTTTTTCCACAAACTTTATCAAAACATACTGGTTTTATTAACTCTCTAGGGAAAATTTTCAGCCTATGTTTATTTAAGGGTTCTAATTATACTGAGTTTTTTGTTCTGACTATAAAATGTATTGCTGTTTGATATATTACTGATGACAAGAAACACAGTACTTGTCTCTCTAAGGAAGGCACTTCCCATTCAAGCAATTAAGAATCATGGCTCCAAACAGTAACATGACTTGATGTGGATGTGTTAAATCAACTGACTGTGACTGAATGGATTTACTTTCACCATGCACCAACAATAAAATTATCATTTCTTCCTGTTGAAATGCCTGGTCTACCTACCATTCTTCAACCCCTCCCTTTTCTGATCCAGGAACAAGGCATATTCTAAGGGGACATATATTTCAGGTGCTGTCATGCCACACAGTAAACTGTGAGGTCATTTGGCCTCTACATAACACATAAATAAGAGTACTCTTCACATAAAGACAAATGAAATTTTCACCCTAGGATAAATTTTTAGTATAAAATAATGACTCTTCACAGAACTGTCCAGTAACAAATGGTAACAGGGTCCTGAAAGTATATCTCAGATCAAGAAGCATACGGTCTGTTCCCAGTAGTTCTACTAACAAAGTAACTCGAAATCAGCAGATTCAGCTCCCTTATCAAATGTCTATTGTTTTTTGTAATGTCACATACATAAAAAAAGGAAAAGGCAATTCTATCCATTGATGACAATCAGTCCACCTTAAAATTCAATTGTGATGATGGTGTCATGCAATAGCATGACAAATATTCAAGATGGAATAGATAATATAGGGCCACGTTTATTTAACTTTAATTTTTAAAATGTAAATTCTAAATGTAATAAGGACTTAAGTAACAACCACTTTAAAGTACAGTGTTTTGATAAAGACCTTTTAAATGTTCTGTGTTCTTAAATTGTATTTTAAAGATGTCCATAAGCAGAAAAGCCATTAAATGTGTAAACAGAAAAATGGGATGAAGACAGGTGAACTATGTATTGGCCAAAAGAAATACAAATGGATTATCCAAAAAAGTTTTATTTCTTTAGCATGTCATGTAGGAGATTGAAAAACAAACATAAACTTTATTCCTTTTCTCTCTGGCAACAGCTGGACAGATAGAGAAAGAGAGACATCAGAATCTATTTTGTTAAAACACAATTGGAGATTTCAAGAGTAAAAAGTTAAACAAAACATCAAGCTTTTTTTCATTTTCATATGCACTTCATTATGAATTCTACAGCCTTATAGTTCAAAAAACTATGAAAATGTATATTTATGGGTCCATCATTCTGGAAGAAAAAGTAGCCTTCTTGTTTTAGCTTCCTGTTTAGTTGTTGCTCTCTCATCCTTTCCTTTGTTTTATATTCTCTCTCTTTTCTGCTATTGCTGTCAGCAAAATCAGTGTTATCCCATAGCATCTTTTACTTTGATTATGTCAGTCATCTGATTGATTACCATATTCTCTCTCCTCACTGATTTTATGAGAAAATGTTTCTCCTACCTGCACCTCACAGAAGCGTAACTTTGACAGGTCCTATCAATTGCACACACATATACTTGTTCCCTCCTTCCTTATTACCTTCACTAAGTTTCATGTTTTCTTCAGTATTTGAAGTATTCAAATCTTTTATTCACTCTGTAATACTTCTGCTACTCACGCTACCAAGATAGCGTTCCTTTTCCTACTGTCACTTTCTCTGAGGGCTAATCTCTGCCACAGCAACACATCTTTTCTTCTTTTTGAAGGAGAAATGTGCTTTTCTTGTATGTTTGAAAATTATTTCTTATGTCTGTTCCCACACTGTTTCAATGTCTCCTTTAAACTCATTCACAATGATTGCTTGAAGAATCTTTATCCTCTCAGCCCAAATAATGCTCAAACCAGTTTAGAATCATAGAATCGTCTAGGTTGGAAAAGACCCTTAAGATCATTGGGTCCAACCTTTGATCTAACCCTGCCATCCCACCACCAAACCATGTCCCTAAGCACCTCATCTACCCTTCTTTAAATACCTCCAGGGATGGGGACTCAACCACCTCCCTGGGCAGCCCATTCCAGAGCCTGACAACCCTTTCGGTGAAGAAGTTTTTCCTAATGTCTAGCCTAAACCTGCCCTGGCGCAACTTCAAACCATTCCTATCGTCCTATTGTCCATTACCAGGGAGAAGAGGCTGACCCCCACCTCACTACAGCCTCCTTTCAGGCAGTTGTAGAGGGCGATCAGGTCTCCCCTCAGCCTCCTCTTCTCCAGATTAAACAACCCCAGTTCCCTCAGCTGCTCCTCATCAGCCTTATGCTCC
>NW_009258539.1:4196189-4200954 GCF_000687185.1 Egretta garzetta | reverse complement strand
GCCATCTGGGCACACTGCTGGCTCATATTCAGCTGGCTGTCAACCAGCACCCCCAGGTCTTTTTCCACCAGGCAGCTTTCCAGCCACTCTTCCCCAAGCCTATAGCATTGCACGGGATTGTTATGAGACCCGGCACTTGGCCTTATTGAACCTCATACAGTTGGCCTTGGCCCATTGATCCAGCCTGTCCAGGTCCCACTGCAGAGCCCTCCTCCTCTTGAGCAGATCAACACTACCACCCAGTTTGGTGTCGTCTGCAAATTTACTGAGGGCACACTCAATCCCCTCATCCAGGTCATTGATAAAGATATTAAACAAGACTGGCCCTAGAACTGAGCCCTGGGGGACACCACTTGTGACCGGCCGCCAACTAGATTTAACTCCATTCACCACGACTCTCTGGGCTTGGCCATCCAGCTATCACGCTCATCCCTACACTTCACAGTATAAAGGAAAGGATTTTGCAAGCTCTTTGCATAGGCAACCACTACTTGTAGGGAAGAATGTCTTGCTGCACAAAGGACTAAAAATGCACCTATGCAGTCAGGACCAGGCAGATACAGGCTTGCTCTGCTCACATAGAAGCCGCATACCAACTTTGGTTTTACCATATGTAACAGACATTAGCCACATGTTTACTTTTTTGACTATTCTATTACATTGCATTATGAAGACTGGCTGGGCTACGTGGAAGGCCCTTGGGAGAAGGGACGTTACTTCTGCCTGATAAGCCACTGAGTCTGCTCACAGACAGAAAGCTCTGTAGGCAGCTCAGTGCCGCATGTGCTAGAGAAACAGCACAGACCTTGGAGCCAGACAACCCAAGGCTCACAGTTGAGCAAAAGAGAAATTGCCCAGGAATAAGACAATAGTTGGTTCTACTTGCTGAAATGCAAAAGCCACATCACCGAGATAACGGGCAGAAGCAAGAACCAGCCTGTACAGACATAGCGGAAAGGGGAACAGTTTTCAGAATTTTTAAAATTTCTATTTCATCTTGTAGAATCACTTTTTTCTATTTAGTAAGGGAAGTCATCTTGTAATTTATTAAAAGCACAGGTGTGTGGGTTGAGCCTCCCCTTACACAGGTACCTCTGGCTGGAATTAGACATTGTCAGCCTTAAGAACCTGGGCATCCTTTATAACTATTCCAACCTTCCAAAGTTGTTCTCAGCCAATACACTTGAAAAACCAATACCCAACAGCATGATGTAAAGAAACCACGTTATATTTTTCCAGCTATCTGAAGTAGCTGAGCATAAAACAAGGAATGTTCTCAGTTTCAGACAAGGCTTTGTTCTCTATTATTGGAAATCTTCCCCTGCAGTAATCTGTTAAAAACTTTGTTGTAATTCTAAGTTATAATTCCATTATATAAGAATGTTATACTTCCAAAAAAAAAAAAAAAAAAAAAAAAAAAAGAGCAGAATAATGCCTATTCTACCTTCTTTGGCCAGAAATAACAACCCTCTGTGGCAGAGTAGAGCACAATAAACAGTAATCAACCAGCTGCAGTAACACTGACTAAATTTTGCTAGTGGAAAATCTGAAAAAAAAAAATATTCTTATTCTTTAGAATTTCTCCATGTAAAGCAGTTTTATAGTACTGCCCTTCATAGGTAATAAAGCTGTCTTTACTACAAAATACACAAGTATGACAGAACAGCATCCTCTTTTTGTGTATACTTCAGTTGATAGCTACTGTCTGAAACTTTTCTAAGTCCTGTCTTGGCTAGGGGAATTTCAGCTTAATTAAAAAGAATAAAAAAAGGTCACATGGTGCAGCCTTCCAGCAGTCTGTAGGAGGCCTTACCATAATTACCACTGCAAACACATCAGCATCTCAATACATCAGTATACTGTTTTGCTTAATTAGAGGAGTAATATGGTCCACCGTATGGTACCCACTAGAGTTATCACTACTGTTCTTGGTTATAAAGTTCCCCAAATAAATGGAATTCAGTAGTAACCTGTTCAGGGAGATAACTGAAGGCTCATGAAATGATAATGCTGAGGACAGCAGCCATCTACATCTGCACATGCAGAATCTGAATGCAGGAAAAAGAATCATGATTTGAAGAAAAAAATATTGCCACTGCTCTGACATAGTGGGTTTTTTTGTCACACTATGTGTCCTTGGGGAGAACTATTCACTTAAGGTCCATGATGAACTTCTATAACAAAACAGCAGAAATAAAAAAAAAAAAAAAAAAAGACCACTCAATAAATTTGATCTTAATTAACTGCTGGAATACTAGAGGATACTAGTTAGCAAATGCAATGATGTACAGGAAGAATTTTCCCTGCTGCTAGAAAATTGCCTTGAGCATTTGGCTCAATGTCTCAGAAGGAACAGTGAGGAAAAAGTTATATAAAAGGCAAAAATACAGCAATATCAATGGCCAAAAAGTACTATAACTGACAATCTCATTCAGTGCACAGAATGAGCAGTATTCAGTAAAGGTCTATTTAATATTGTATTTTACTGTTATTGTTCAGCACACAAAGCTAAACCCTTGTCTCGTCGAACTTTTTTTTTTTCAATACTCCAAAGGGTATTTTGGTGGTTTCCTCCCAGCTCCAATAGCCCCAACACTTCAGCAGCATCTGCATATTCCCTCTATTTTACATGCATTGAAATGAAAGATAAAATATCCAACAGTTCAAGCAACTGATTCATGATGTATAAGGTCTGATTTCTCAGGGTCCTATAAAATAATTTAGTTTAAACTATATTTCCCAGTGAATCCAGTTGTATCCAAGTGCTCAATGCTTCATTGGTTTAGACCTCACATCTCACATAACACACCAAGACCTCAGGAACATCTCTGAAAGATTACTTTGCTCAGAGGGAACTCTGTAATTGAGGTAAAGAATATTTCTGAGCAGCAGACAACTGTTTTAATCATGGAACTGTCTTTCTGCAATCCCCTGCTACTTTACTTAACACCCTTCAGAAAAACGTTCAGCTGCACTGCTGACCTATGGAAGAAGAGAAGTATGCAATAGGTTAGTAGAGCTATGCAATAGGCAGGGAAGAGACAAAGGAAAAGATGCATAGCAGTAGTTTAATTGCTTTTCTCTCTGTCCTCACCCATAGAGTCATGGGCTATTCAGAAAGACCTTGACATTCCCTCTCTCTGCCTACCTTCTAACTTTTGCAGTAAAGAAATTGATGTTCACAAAAGCAACAGTCTCCTTCATCACACAGTCAGACTTGTTTTTTCAACAATAATCCAGTTCACTGAAGGATATAAGGATACCAATTCTGTAAGTAAAAGCTCTGTCGTAATGTATCTACATCAGATACTCACTTTACAATATTCCATGCACCCTATATTCTACTGTTTCTCTACTTCTAGGCAGTTGACTTTAATAATACTCCTTTAACAGATGGAAAACCTGTTTTGTGTGAGTGATTTCTATGGATTTTTTTATTTTTATTTTTTTTTAAGCAAACTTTCATAAAAGGAATCCCATCCCTTGCCAGTGCTACATAAAACTCATAGTGTGATTTGGGAGATATTTACTGTCAGTTAAAAACAAAAATGTACAAATTCTGAACTCTGTCACTACCTCTGAAGTCGCATTTTTGAGCCACCTACTTAAAACCATCCTTGTTCCAACTTTATCTATTCACTGTCACCAACCCGTCAGGTTAGACCCATTTTTTCTTGGCAGCTGATTCTAGTTTCTACTGCTTAGGTCTCATATGTCTCTGTGTCTATAGTGTTAGCTGTTAACAAGTTTAAGTATAGCCTGAAAGAGGGGAAATTTATGATTCTGCAGAGATTTATAACTCAGTTAAATCTGAGCCCTCTCCTGAAATAACAATTATCCCCAGGCTAATTTAAAATCCCTTGAAGAACACAGAGGTGTGAGAGTTTTTCAAGAAATGGACAGTTATTTTATGATACAGGCAAAACAGTTAATTGCTTCTTAATCTGCTCTTCAGAAACAGATTAACTGCTTTGTCTGAAGTTCTGAATTCAACATGAGGCAAACACACCTGAACTACAATGTTTTCTCAAAACCATTAGCTTTTGGTGAAGTTACAAAAAGTTCTACCATTTTAAACACCAGATGAACTTGAAGAGTTACACAGTCTTATGAATTGCTATTACTACAAGGCTGTGTGCAATAGATAGCTTTCCCTGGGAAAAATACTAGAGTACGTGCTTTTCTGAAGGATCTTGTTATATGGCTACATGCTTGTTTGCTTAATAAGACGACAAATAAAAAAAGATAATCACAAGCTACAGAGGTAGAGAACAAATAAGAACCAGATATTGATAAGATATATAAAGTCCCCAATAACAATGGAGTAAAAAGTATAAACCTTATAGCTGCTACAACAATTTTGCATTCACTTTATGCTAGGCTAATCTAGGTGCAAGACAGTGATAGTTTTAAAGAAGTGGATGGAAGAGGTAAAAAAGTATACATAAAGGTTGATTTTTATTTTTTTTTTTTTTTTTTTTTTTTTAATTCATCACTGTATATACTGTGAGGGACTCTACTTCACAAAAGGCCCTACTAGTGGATAGTCTACTGATTTTAACTAAAGCTGTCATTTTTAACACAAATTATGGAAACACATTCTCATAGTATATATCAATCATGTCATTGCTTTAACACATTTTGTTTATTTTACAGTTACAGAACCAGTAATGGTAACTGAAAACTGAAAATGCATGCAACTAGCTGAGCTTAAAAATTGAAGTAAAAAAAAATTGAGTGCACAAAGATTATTTAAATAGCATTA
>NW_009258539.1:4119379-4196167 GCF_000687185.1 Egretta garzetta | reverse complement strand
AATCCTTTATTTCCAAGCATGCTAACGTATTTCCAGTTGAATTTACTTAGAAGGGTAATCTGCAACCCATGAGCCACATATGTAATGGAGCCAGGCATTGCTGATTATGGGCCAGCAAAATCAGCTATGAAAGTAAGCCTGCTGTGCTTCAGAGTTTGTTTTTCAAATCTTGCAATTACTATGAACTTCCACAAAATTTGTAGGTGTTAATTTATAAATCATGCAATTAGTTCTTAAAAAGGTGAGGACACTTTGGGAAATTTTAATTAGCAAATCTGATCAACTGTACTTTTGTTGCTGAAGTTGTTCACAGAATAGATCATCTCTCAGTGTATCTCACAAAAGATACCTGTGCTGCAAGAGAGCTGCTCATGAAAAAGACAATATCACTAATTAATGTCTAGAAAAAGAGCTAGATGTTAAATCTAATTATTTATATTAGTACAGCTCACATTCCGAAACTAAAATCCATTACATTCAACGAATAGCGACAATGCTGTTTTTTTCTATCCTCAGAAGATGAATGAAAGTTATTCCTGAATTTCAGCATAGAAGCCACAGTTTAATAAATAAATGAATTGGTTTAGGACATGTGTATGCAATGAACCTATAGGTCTTTGAAAATGTATAGATTTTCATGCCAGAGTACTACTTTCCATTAAAGTCTGCTACTGTCACAGACGTACACAGGAAGCCAAAAGTTCTACAGTATAAAGACCAGAAGACAAAATAGCTGGCAACCACAACATTTTAACACTTTCTTTTACAAAATTGCAACCATATAAATCTTAATTGACCTGTATCCTTCATTGCATTTAACTTTATTTTCTGTGAGTTTTAACAAAGGCAAATAATTAAGAAGTATATTTTGTAAATCCAATCTCAAAAATATCACAGCCATAAACTATACTGTTTTCTGGTGTAAGAAAATGAAGATAATTTCTCAGTTCATTTTAATCACTGCAGCCAGCCACCAATCCTGCTGTTATTTCGGACTACTAAGCCTTGACAGTTGTCATCAGGATTGTCAGCAAACACCATATAGTCTTCACAATAAGAATATTTAACTCCAAAACTCTTTTCATTTTCACACAGTACAATATCAAAATGCCTCCAAAAGCATTGACAGCAAGAACAACTAACTATAAAAAGATACATCCACAATATCACTCTCTTTCTTTTGAGAAATAAAGACTCTGGGACAAGAGCCAATTAGTGGACATACTAATTAGTTTCTGTGAAGTTGAAGTTGAGGTCCTGGAGATTTCACAGTATTTAATATTACATGTTACTAATGTTGGAAGGCATTAAAAAAGGTGGGTTTGCAAAGTCATCTAAAATCTTAAATACTCAGATTTGCTTGAACAGGCTGAATAGCCCATTAATGGCTCTTAAGTGGTTTATCCTTGTTACGCTTAAACTTTTCCTAAATATATTTTAGCTTTTACTAAAGAAGCTCTCCTTCTTCAACAGAAGCCACTTCAAAGAATATATTTTCAATTTAAAATTAAAAGCTAACAAAAAAGCTGTTGCAGAAGAATTTCAAGTGACCTAATGTTTTTGGTTTGGTTTTTTTTTTTTTTCAAATTCTGTAACATGATTACCTTGCTTGTAGCTACATGCTCTGAATAATAAATCAAAAGCTGGAGAGGAGACAAAATGATAAGCAATTATCTAACAATAGGGTTTTTTTCCTCTTCTGAATGCACCTCAGGTTTTTAAATCGGGTAATAATACAGAAAATATTACAAGTATTTTCCATAGATGATAAGAGCAGGAACTACCAAGCAATATTTCTGGACATACTGAAAACTATATAAAAAAAACTTTTCTAAATGTTAACAAAGACAAGCAACTGGATGGAAGAACAGCATAAAAATCCACTGAGGACTGTTAAAGACACCATCTCCAGCTCAGGAAATTTTCTGAGCCACAAATAAGGGGAGGGTAAGTGAGGATACACAGATATTTCAATACTTTTAATCAGTCATACCTCTTTTCTGTTCCCATGTACCTATTATTGCCACTGCTAGGTACAAGATACAGTGCTGGAGGAAAAACCCTTTGCTCTGACTGATTTAAACTATTTCATTGTCACATAGACCTACTACAGAGGCTCTGGAATTTATCTGGAGGTGTAGAAAAGCAGAAATTAGTGTATTTTCATGCTCCATACCTTCACATTCACCTTCTTGCTTAAGCTATTTATTGACTGCCTTTCCCTATTTATTGACTGCCTTTCACAATTATACTGTCACTGTGGCCTTTTTTTTCCCCCTCATCTCAGAATAAAGGATAATGTGAAGTAGGAAATTAAAAAAGTAAATAAATAAAAGGAATTATCATCAACAAAAATACCTGCATCTTTTTGTAACTGAAACAGAATATTGTCACTGTGACTTCAGTTAGGAACTGTGGAGTAAAACATTGCATTGTGCATTTGCATGCAAAACCTAATGTTTTAGGGTAATAAGAGCACCCTAGGAAGCCTTCAAATAATCTGGTTTTTAGGTCAAATTTTTTTGCAGCTATATATATTTGCACATGCTATTCTGAAGATTTTGGCATAAAAAATGCTTCTGACCTACAAGATAAATATTAAACCATGATTCCTATTTCAGGCATAACACGTTTCTAGTTTATACATATACACACATGTATATATATACACGTAGCATACATAACGAATTAATAGAATCCTACTATTTATTCTCTTGTAGATACGAACTACACCTCACTGTTATTTTGAGATGATGAAACAAAGGCATCCTAAAATAGTTTCATAGAAGTATATTATAAAGACCATTATTGTCTCATACATTTATGTTCGCAGTTCATATTAAATTATACCTCAGTTAACTGGCTAGAATATGAAACATGTTTATTAAGCAAAAATATAATTGCAGCAAGGTCATTTGTAGTGATGTGACCTGAATTTACCTTCAGGTTCTGTTAGGAGGGAATTTGCTTAATTAAAATCACTAATCAGATATAATTACTAATGAGGCGGGCATGAAAGCATACTTCAAGAACAGTGAGTTACAGGATTCTAAATTCTCATTATAGAGACAATATACAACTGATGTGTAGTTTGTGTAGATGCTAAATTCTTTAACAGACACTAAAAATTAAAAAAAGTCAGTTTAAAAAATGAATTATAAATGTACTGTTCCGTAGCCATATTCTTCTCTACATTTGCTCTTTCTTCCTCAACACTTCCTTTTAACCTTCCACTTATCCCCTCTCCAGTTGACATCTAGCAAAAAGCAATTTCTTAGTTCTGGAACTTCAGACCTGTTGAGATTTTTTTTTTTTCTGGTTACATTCTCCTAGAACTAAATTAACTCTTTTAGTTCTTCAAATGAGTATCAGAATGTTGAAACAGAATCCATACATATTTCATCAGATATTTTTGCCTGACATCCCTCATGTTCCAGAAAATAATTACAGGTGGTTTACAGGTGAAATTTTGCCAAGCAATAAATATATTTCCCCATATCATATAGAAACATACTCATATTTAATAAAATGTCATAACACATGACTATAAACTGTAGGTATTAAATCACATATGCATTGCAGTAGCCATCGTACATGTTCACAGAATAGGTACAAAGCCAGAAACAAGGCTAAACAGTGAAGAGAAGTTAAAATTGGGAAAACCAGGAAGCTAAATATGAATGAGTTGTTAAAACTTAGTTTAAAAGCCATCAATGCAGCAGAGAATGATTCTGAGACTGAATTTAAAAGAGACAGGAGATCCAGAAACAGACTAGAAGTAGGAAAACATGGCACAGCATAACAGAGAAAGCATTTACTTGGTGACGCAGAGAAGATACGAGAGCATTGTGATTAAGAACATGAGTAGAAATAAATGAGGTCAGAGAAATAATCAAGCTAATTTTTTAAGATCACAGATATTAGAAGGAAACTGAACATGTTCTGAAAAGAAATGGATAATTATAAGTAGATTAGAGAATGTTTTTATAAAGGTAATCATACTGAAAAGTGGATAATGAGATTAAGGGGCTGGAGTAACATACAACATATACTGACCGGTGGAATTAATTTCTTATTCCTCACAATATTTGCAAATGTAATTCAGGTGGGAAAACCTATGCAACCATGTAGTAATTTATTGTTATCACACCTCAATACCTTTTAGAATGGACAGAATGTTGTAGAATCTCTATTTCTTGATCATACTGTCATATCCAAACTCAACAAGTTACTTCTAGTAAACTAATACTGAGGAACAGTGCAATTCTCCTAACAGCTTCTATAAACAGCACACATTTCCACTAGCTTCTTTTTTGTGCATATAATTAATATCAGCCTCTTTTTTTATGACGTGCTGGTAGTGGAAGATACATAAAATTGAAAAATTCATGGTTTCTATTTAAAAAAACCAAAACAGACCTTTTATAATTACTCTTTCATATTGGATTGGATATTCTTAGCTTAAAGCCTTCACCATAAGACTAAGACAAATAATCAGTTCAAAATTTGCAAATTGCACTATCAACTGAAAAAACCTTTTTAATGAAATTATCATATATACTTCTGCCTATTGATATATAGCCTGGCATGTCTCTTAAATCACTTTTTCTTTAAAAGACAAGGTACTTTTCTATTAAAAAGTTATGTATACTTCTGCTTTCAAACTTTCATAGCAGTGAAATGAGAAAGCATTTTAAGTTGAATTAAAAGATGTGAGCCTCTTACCTCAAATAACTGAAACTAAATAGTTCCTGGCAATGTACCACTATCAAAACATCTTTGTACAATTTACCAGGAAACGGAATTCCATACAATAATACCACCTAAATATTGCAGTCAGCAGCACTGTTCTGTCCAGCCAAAGTAGATGGACCATTAGTCCAATATGAAAGAATCCAAAGCTCACACACTACATTAGTTCACTCTTAAAAGTTAATTGTGTTAGGTCACCAACACCATACCAGTGGAGCCAAAGGAAAAAAATGAAAGGGATAAATTAAATGCAACAAAAATAGAAAGCCTGCAAACACTTCAGAGTGTAGCCCTTATACTTCAGAGTCTTTTTAAATCTAGTGCATTTCTGCTCTGAAAGTGCAAAAAGTATTTCATCATTTTGTTAACTGGGACAACTTGAGATATAAACTCTAGTATACTTTAAACAACTGTCCCAGTTTCAGCTAGGATAGAGTTAATTTTCTTCCTAGTAGCTGACATAGCACTGTGGTTTGGATTTAGGATGAGAATAATGTGATAACTCACTGATGTTTTAGTTGTTGCTGAGCAGGGCTTACACCAGTCAGGGACTTTTCAGCTTCCCCTGCTCTGCCAGGTGCACAAGAAGCTGGGAGGGGGCACAGCCAGGACAGCTGACCCCCATGGGCCAAAGGGCTACTCCATATCATATGACATCATGCTCAGTATATAAACTAGGGGTACTTGGGCAGGGTGCAGCAATTACTACTCAGGGATGGGCTGGGCACAGGGTGGCGGGTGGTGAGCAGTTGCAACATTTGTTTTTCCTAGGTTTTGGGTTTTCTCTCATTTTTTAAAAATTTTCATTACAATTTTGAATTATTAATATTCTTATTAATAATAATATTTCAATTATTAATCTGTTATTATCCCAACCCATGAGTTTTCTTCCTTGTGCTCTGATTCTCTCCCCCATCCTGCTGGGGGGTGTGGTGGGGTGTGAGCGAGCAGCAATGAGAAATCCCTTTCTGAGTTCAGACAACATACTATCAATCTAGACCTATCTCCTAGTCCCCTTCCTGGCCTGGAGAAATGATAATCGACATTAGTTGAATGCTGCTAATTTTATTGAATTATCATCCTAGGGAAAAGTTACATTGAAGACTAAAACCAACCAAACAAAAAACTGGAAACCAAACACATTTTAAATTAGCCAGGTTTTATGCAGAGAGTCACTCTGTAATGAAGATGTATTATATCCGAGGGAAAAAACCAAATCTCTTTTCCTTAGATGAGGTAAAAAGTAAAAAGTCAAAAATAATAATAAAAAAGTTACGCTGTCATTAGATGTATAAAACCTCAACGATGAATTTCACTTTTTAAGTGTATGAACCAAATAGTCAACAGGCTATACTGAACAGAATAACATCTCAGCACAAACAACATGGAAGCATAGTACGCACACAGAAAACATGCCTCCTCTGCTATTAATCCCATAACAGACAGTCAATTTCTTGTTCTATCTCATCCTCCCCCTGTCTGATAGTATTTGACTTGCATCTGAAGAGGCCGCCCTCTGTATGTGATGCCACTGACACAATCATTGTATGCATGATGGGTTTTTTTATTTTTTAAAGGAAGGAACATCTTTATAGCTTCTTATCTCGACTTTCTCCTCTCCCTTTTCTGCTTTAGGTTTTTGTTGGTTTCTGACAGACAGTGGAATTTTTTTTTTTTTTTAATTCCTTTGTTAATACCCTAGAAGCAAAGGATCAGAATACAAAATGAACACAAATCAATATTAGATTTGCTTTATTTGTGCAAAAAGATAAAACTGAAATTGAGATGTGTTCTCCACTGAACAAAGCACACAAAAATATTTCAAACTGACAGATAGAGTACTTCTTCTCGAAAAGAAAGGTAGGAAAACTTATTTTCTATACTTCTAGACTGAAAAAATATCAACCTTAATATGTAAGAAATGGCAACTCAGAAGCTGACACAAACAATGTGTACATAAGTCAATTGCCATTTTGTTCAAATGAAGATGACAATGCAGTTTTGGTAGAAGCTGCGTATATTGTTACATTAGCTAGGATGCTAACTACTAAAGACAGAAATAAATGTGAAAGATCATAGTAGAAAAATATAAGCCTGGAAGACTGTCCATATAAAATACTAAACAAGAAACTTACACACTGTATTTTCACCAGTCTATACATTTGGTTGTTTAGACTTCCTTTAAACACATGTGCAATTCCACTTACATTAATGGGAGCTATGCTTTGAAGTTAAAACATTCTCTTGAACAATGACACATAAAATATGATCTCTATTCTTATGTCTTATTCATGCTTGGGAAGCAAACATACTGTATTTTAATATATTTTCCAAATTACTTCCAAAACACTTTGCAGAGCTCATTCTATAAGAGTGTTACTTTTTTATATAAATAACTTTGATCTGTTAATACCACAAGCAAAATTCCATTTTCTACCCTTTAAAAAAGTATATTTGTTTTTTAAATTTTGATGTCTCATTACATAATCCACAGTTATTTAAACCACCATTTCTGCTCTAATGACATCTGATCAGGCAATTAAATTTCCTTTTGTATTTTTAAAAATGTTTTACTCCATCAAAATATAGGTATTATTTCTTTGCTACAGCTAAACTAAGTTCCAATAAAACAAATGTTTTGTGTAGAAAAACTGTGGATAAATTCCAAACACCATGTTCTTCAATAAAATTTACATATTTTTGAAGTTCTCATTTTCTGCTGTTTTATTGTGCTTCCAGACTGGAATTTCCAAAGAAGGTTTGAACATCTAAAGAAGCTTCTGTTCCCCCCTGCCCCAAATGTATTGTTCTTTTAAAGAATAAAGTTCTCTTTTACTTCTCTCTTTAGCTCACTGATCACCTCAGGTTAACAGAGCCATAATAATGATATTTAATTATTTATTATTTATAATACTTTTAAATCTCAGAAAACTATAAAGCAAAATTCCTTGATACTATTGTATATACATATTCCTTTCCTGTTTGGAATGAGCATCGTAAAAATCTATTAATACCTTCCTTTGTACCTGAAGTCTGTACATGCACACCAAAACCACGAAGTACACATGCAGTATCTCAGAGGGAGAGTCTTCTACACAAGCATTACAATACACAGGTTCTATTGCATCAAATTCACCGGGGGGAAGAAAGAAACCAGCACTTTGATGATCAGTAGAGATAAGCAATCTGGCCTTTTCAAAGGTCACTACTTCAGGTAAACATGCAGACCTGCCTGCCGTACAAATGTGAACTAACAAACAATCCATGGCATTTCCTACAGACCCTGAAAACACACAACTCTGATCCTATTGTTATAAGCACAGGGGAAAAGCTGATTATCCCCTTTTCACAGTGTAATGACTTAGGCAAAAGGACAATCAGGAAACAGAACCATTGATTCTCTATGGAAGTGGGCACTTGACTCTGTTCATTCACTTCTCAAAATCCATCTTTTGCCTCTTAAACACAGAACCATTTCCCCCATGCACCAAAAATATTTTAGATTTTACCATGAAGAGTATTATATGCACCTGAGGGCAGAAAGGTTTTATCCACGGAAATCTTACCATTTTCTAACAGAGCAAAACATGAAGCTAATTAATTCCTTAACGTTACAGCTACACTGGGGCACACACATTTCAAGGGCACAATGCATACTCTGTATCCATTTTTTGAAGTTATCTTATTTAAAAATGCTATTCAGTCCTACTTTAACTAAATAAAAATCAACCATGTGATGGTGTAACATGGGATAGGAAATTTATCTAAATTCTACAAAAGTAGTGCAATTAACACTCACCAGAAGTAGTTCAAACTAGAAAATGCAATCCTTACTGTTTTCATCATATTCACATACATTTAACCAACACTTCAGGTACTACTCTGAAAGCCATTATATGTTAAAATAAATGCCTCCTCTGGCATTCTGCAGAAAATCAGGCAGAAAAAGCTGAGATGAAGCTACTGGGGTCAAGGAAGCTTCTCTCAGTGATGAGGGCCAGCAAAGCCATTGAGAAAGAGCAGGCTCTGGAGCAAGCTTTCTCTCCTATTCCTAAGCATTGGAACAAAATGTGCTGCTACTGCTATATCAGCATTGTAGTATTTCTTCGGGATTTGTTTTTTTTTATTTTTCCTGATGCTATTGAAAAACCTCAGCTGGAGGCATGAAATTATGATTAGACTAACATATGAAGTAGATAATCTCATCTTAGTTGATATTTTTATTTTATTAATGTCGAATCTGGATAAATTAATCAGTAAGAAAAATTGTCAGTAAACTAAGATTTAAAATAAAGTAATGATATCTGAAATGATGAACCAAAATTTTATCATACTATTGAGAAGTTCACCTGATATACAGAGACTAGTAATATTGTAACAATAAAGCTGTTTAGAATGATGTTAAAATTTTATCTCTGGACAAATACTTTAAATTGCTTTTGTGTGGTAAAGTCTCCTGTTGATTTGAGAGTTTTTCCAAGAGATAAGAGTTCTGTCTTAATTTTCTTTCATTTGAAAGGTTTAACTAGGTGCAATGTGTGAACCTATCTTTTAAATCAGATGAAATAACAAAGGTGAATACTCAAGAAAATGCAGTAGTTCTACATATGGAGCTGAAATTCATGCTCAGTGCATCTGTCAAAATCACTGAATGCATAAGCTAAATATGAAAAGGTTTGACAGTCTCCCTGTTATTTGACTATTTGTATTTAAATGGAACTCAGAATTCCCATAAGAGAGTGATATAGTATCAGTCTAAGAGGAAATAATAGTCTCATCTTTGACAAAATTTTATTTGGAAAAGACAGAGAAAGTAAGAAAGGAAATACTATTGCTACTTTTTTTTTTTTTGTCTTTTTTTCTTAATCAGCCTTAAAATTTTGAAATTCCAATGCCCAGGAGCCAAAGTGAGGAAATGAATGGGAATCTTGTATCTCAGTCCAGTTAAGAGCTCCTGTGTATAATGAAAAGGAACAAACAAATCACAACAGTTAAGGTTGATGTGCAGATGCAGATAGCCTTGATTTAGATACTCTGCCATGTGAGTTTTCTGCATCAGAAGAGTTAAACAATAGCATGCCATCAACTTATTGCATAAAAGATAGTGAAAAACCATAGAAAATGGGTTTCTTTTCAAAATAAGAGAGGCAGAAATACTTAAAATCGCAAAATTCTTTCGGTAATGATTTTTATTTTTAGAAGTGAATGCTTTCACTCACTTTCATGAGGTTTCTAATTTGGCAAGAGCAGATTTTCACAACAGATTAGAACTTGTGTAACAGACCTCTTTTTAAAAAAACCAAGCAGTTCTATCACAATTCAGCTTCAAAATTAAGAATCTCTTGGTAAGCATGCTTTTCAAAAAAACACAGATGAAACATAAATAACACTGAAGCTAGTTAAAAGCATCTAAAAATAACCCATAGAAAAAATAATCAAGGACAAAGCATATTATTCAAAGTACATACAGTTCTCTGTTAGAAATACATTCACTAATAATGTAATCAGGGAATGACCTGTATAATTTTTCCATGTTTCTAACAGTAAAAAAAAAAAAACCAACAAAAAAACCCCAGCACAAAACAACTTTAAAAGTACGTACAATCAAATTCATCTATTACAAAATGTTTTTGTTCTTTGATATTGCCAACCAAAGATTGGTAAAATCACATGATTATTAGATTATCAATTTATTCAGATTTATTATATTAAATCCAAATATATAGCAGATAAAGGTATATTTTATCTAGGATCTTTTACTTTCTGAATATCACATTAGCCTTTTCTATTAGTCAGCAAGGAACAGTCTAATAATTCACATGGGACATACCACATGGCTTTTCTACTGTTCCTATGTTTAAACAAGCTTTATAGCTATTTTAAGTAAGAAACCACAGTTGAAAAAGCCTTAGATAAAAATTAAAAAATTATCTCATGTGATTTTTAAGGTTAGTTAAAAGGGAAAGTTAATAAGCAATGGAAAAGTCAGTAAGAAATTGCTTTTTATGTCAAACTCTGAAGTGGTGTCATAAGCTGTGCTTTCGCCTCCATCAGGTAAGTTAGCGACTGTGAGCAGGTATGTGAACAGGCACATACGTAGGCAGCAGATAACCAGGCATGGGTGAGTGGAGCAGGGGCTGCTGAATGTCTGAAATTGCACTTATGAGCTCTGAGGCAGATTCCCGCTACTTGCTAGCTGAGACCAGTAGGGGCTGGTTGTAAATTTTGATAACAAATGGTCTAGACAAAAGCAGCATGTTCCGAATCTTCCATTAATGAAGAGGTGTGAGACAAAAGCACCAATTAGGAGACTGATCATGAGTTGTGCTTCTGCACACAGGCTGGGAAAACTGGGGGCTTAGGGTTATGGAAAGAAGAGCTGCTGATGAAAAGCAGCATCCTGAAAAGAAGAATTATTGTCAGGGAAGAGAATGAGGCTTGGAAATAGGGTGGAGGAGATGCTGACTAGAAGACAGATCCTGGAAATGGAAGAAAATTCTGTAGATCAGAGAATCACAGAATATCTCAAGGTGGAAGGGACCCATAAGGATCACTGAGCCCAACACCCTGCTCCTCACAGGACTACCTAAAACTAAATCATATGACTAAGAGCATCGTCCAGATGCTCCTTGAACTCTGACAGGATTGGTGCCATAACCACTTCCCTGGGAAGCCTGTTCTAGTGACTGGACCATGCTCTCAGTGAAGAACCTTTTCCTAATGTCCAATCCAAACTTCCACTGACACAGCTTCATACCATTTCCTTGTCCTGTATCCACTGGTCACCAGAGAGATATGTGGAGACAAGCAGCGGGAGACGCCTGGGGATCTTGGATGGTGATGACCAACATCTGTAACCGCAAGCAGTGGCACAGCACAAATTGACAAAACTTTCTGCCCAACCTTCCTGGACCAGCAGCAACCTCTCAGCTGGGGAGGGAAGTTCAGACCTTGTGAGCTTAGCTCTAGGGGGCACCAAGTGAGTGAGTGTGTGAGATAACCAACTAGAGTAAAAGCTCCAGTCTCAATGGGTTCTTAAATACCAGGATCCAGACCCAGTCTGAGTTATCACTTACTCAGTCTCACCCATGAAAGTACTAACATTTTTGACAGTACAAACACTGGAGAAGAGTCTACAATAAACATTCAAAGCAAAGAAATCACAAAAATTAGTTGGAACTGCTGCTGAAGTCTATACATGAAGCAGTGATAGGAAACTGAACTGTCATATTGACAACCCTTCAGGCTTGGAGAATAAGTCATCAGTTTGCCAGACTGTTATTGAAAATATAAAATATATAAACATATTTGAAACCATTTGCTTTATCATTTTGCAAACTATTCCTTGAAGACACAGCATTCAGAAGAGCTCCCTAAGAAAACCAAAAGACATGCTCTTAGCTTCACTTTTACATCTCTGGATATCCTTGTTCTGACCTCTGGTGATAGATTTTTTTATTTTATTATGTTTAGTCTGAATCCTAAGGATCTTACTTAGCTCAACAGAAACAGTTTTAGCTTTCTGAGTGGAGAAAGTTTCTATTTAAGAGAACACCTAAGCTAACAGCTGGGACTATGGTTATACTTGTTGCCCAAATTATATCCGTCAGGATGTTATGATTAAATGTGCAGATAATTCAGCAAGTATTTTCTGAAGTTTGCTGACTTCTACTTTAAATTATCCCATAAATCCAGCATCAACACTCAATGCTGACAATGGGGCATTTTCTGTGCTGAGTGTCTTACCTTAGAAATATTACCAAGAAGTTGAAACTAAAATTCTATCTGTTTGTACTTTAATCTATGAGAGTTCTCTTCTGATGCCTCTCCAAACCACAAGGTAAACAGGATGGTATTTGGATCACAGCCTTTAAGTACAAGAAAGTTTCAAAGAAAAGCAATACAGCCATTTTATGATGCTGTACCACTAAAGCCTGTGGCACAGATGAACCCCCAAAGGTCCCAGAACAGAGGTCTCACAGCACTTTTAAATAAGTTAACTTGCTGGCAGAAAAGCAAGGGTGTGGCAAATTAAGGGTCTAGAAAACCAGAAATCTCAAGGGCAAGGCTTCCAGAAGGATTGTGTGCTGTGTGTGAGTAAATTCAGCTTAACATTATAATGAGGTTTTAGTGACCTTCCAATTTAGATACTATAGTTGTGAACTGATGGAGAAATTCCAGTACAGTAACTGTAGAATCCATATCACAAATCATAGAACATATGTTACAAAACATAGAAAAAATGTGTAACACAACTTCTGTAAAATACGAATAATTACTGGAGGATTAGGAATTTCCCATGAACTAATGACTAGAGGTAAAGCCTCCAACTCTTAAGTCCCAGATCAAATGATTAATTGCTGGGGAATACTGTCCCCATTAGCCACTACTGCATCCCAAATTATTTTAATTCAAATCTACTGAATCTTGCCAGTTTAAATGCTAAGAGTAATCCTGCACACAAATTCTGTATTTGATATAACATAACGTAGAATGAAGAAAACATAACTCCTGTGAAAAGAATAAAAATCTACAATTATATTGATGCAAGGGGCTCGATTTTGCATAACAGATAATTTAAGGCAGCCAGACTCATATTTGGCCTTTTAGACAGGCTTGCCAAAAGTTATTTACAAAAGTACCAGTCTCAAAACATACAGAGATTTTTTTTTTTCAATGATTACATTTTCAGCACTGTTTTTCCAATATATTAAAAATCTTTCTTTTCTAGGTACTTCACTGTTTTACTTTTTTTTTTTTTTTTTTTTTCCCCAACTTGAACCCTTTAAAGACAGTATATTTTATGTCCTGTGGAGTTCAGGTAATAGGTAGTAAGTAAAAAAAAAAGGCAGTGAGATAGGAGTTTTTCTGGGATCAATATTAGAAACGGCTCTGATAAAACATTTTTTTAAAAAATTAGAAGGTAAAACTATCATTCTTCTTGGCCAGGTGTTCAATGAGATTAATCAACATAACAAAAAACCAAAGGCTTTCCTAAATATAAAACACAAGCGAAAAGGTAAAGAGGGGTTTTGAAATGCCTCAGAAAATTAACATGAGGATCCTTTTTTTTCTAAGTGAAGCTAGACAGACTGTCTCATTACAGAGACTGCATAAAAGACAAAATACAGAGCTGCAAAGTCAGGCAAGCCAATTACCGAGGAGTAACTGCCATCTGAAACCTGTCAACATAAATACTTTCTCCTTGGTCTTTCTTAGTGTTTATACAGGGAATTCAAGGATTTAGGTTTGAGAAGTGGATTCCTGTCCTAAGATCTGCACGAGTTTATGAACACTTTTTAAGCAAACAAGGTAAAAGAGGAAAACTTTTCCTGAGCACTAGCAGAACTGCTATGTATGTTAGCAACAGCATTTAAAAAGGCTTAACTGTTTTAACCAGAAGTGGTCAAGCACGGGCCAAACAACAAACAGGCAGCAAGTGAACTGGTTGGCAGAACAATGATTTTCTTTGAATCTGAGATATGTCACAGTTAAGCAAAGCAAGACTTGTCTGGCGAAAGTATGTTCAACTAGAATACTAGCCCTTGCAATTGTACCACTGAGCAACAAACAGAATAAGAATTCAGAAAGGAAGGGTGAATTTAATGACACACAGGTTGTGAAAATATTAGGAGTGTGAAGATAGGGAGAGTGAAGTGAAATGTGACAACGAAGAATAGACAAGGGTAGAAGATAGAAGGGAAAGGACTTTGACAGATAATGGTGTAATAGGAAATGTTATTTCTTCTTACTAACACAGAGCTCAGATACTCATAGAACCATAGAATCCTTTGGGTTCGGCCCTAGAGGTCATCTAGTCCAACCCCCCTGCAGTGAGCAGGGACACCGCTAACTAGATCAGGTTGCTCACAGCCCCGTCCAACCTGGCATTGAATGTTTCCAGGGATGGGGCCTCCACCACCTCTCTGGGCAACACCTTCCAGTGTTTCACCACCCTCATTGTAAAGAATTTCTTCCTTATATCTAGTCTAAACCTACCCTGGTTTAGTTTAAAACCATTACCCCTTGTCCTGACACAGCTGGCCCTACTAAAAAGATTTTCCCCATCTTTCCTATAGGCCCCCTTTACGTACTGAAAGGCTGCAAACAGGTCTCCCCGCAGCCTTTTTTTCTCCAGGCTGAACAACCCCAACTCTCTCAGCCTGTCCTCATAGGAGAGGTGCTCCAGCCCTCACATCATTTTTGTAGCCCTCCTCTGGATCCACTCCAACAGTTCCACGTCCTTCTTGTGCTGAGGGCTCCAGAGCTGGACCCAGGGCTCCAGGTGAGGTCTCACCAGAGCACAGCAGAGGGGCAGAATCACCTCCCTCGACCTGCTGGCCACGCTTCTTTTGATGCAGCCCAGAGTACGGTTGGCCTTCTGGTCTGCCAGCGCACATTGCCGGCTCATGTCCAGCTTTTCGTCCATCAGTACCCCCAAGTCCCTCCCGGCAGGGCTGCTCTCAATCCTTTTTTCCCCCAGCCTGTATTGATACTGGGGGTTACCCCGAGCCAGGTGCAGGACCTTGCACTTGGCCTTGTTGAACCTCATTTCACTTTTGTAATTTACAATTTCTGACAATTGACATGTGCAGTAAATATATGGCATATATGGTCAAATTTGCAGGATAACATTCAAAATCTTTGGAAAGAGGTGTTCTTCCTTCCCCCCCCCGCCCAGTTCCCGTTGGCTCATGCTTGGACTACAAAATCTATTGGACCATTTTTCCAAACCCAGATCTTTAATCTTAAATGTCACAGTGTTTAATTGGGTGATATTTTTTATCTTAGCAGCTAGAACCTCTAGAGAGAAGCAGGTGAAAGAATTTTTGCTGATAGTCGCTATGTATCTTCTTTGATACCTTGGAGAAATTACAATATTCAAGTCCTGCAAGATGAAAATTTGTAAAGATCTGAAGAAAAAAAATGACATACTAAATCTACTGATATTTTTCTTTGATAACTAGATGGAAATGAGAGACAGTTTCCTAAACTTCACAAAATCCAAGAAAAAAAAAAGTTGATTTTGTCTTGATTTCTTTAATGCAGTCCCCTACAGAAGCAGATTTTATTGAAAAACCTACATGCAGCTGCAATTCCAATACTGGTATCCAAAAACCATAATATAGCTGGCAGAAAGCTGGAAGGCTACTAACAATTGAAAAGGAAATGATATTTTTTGATTGAGACAAAATAGATAGGATTATTAAGGTATATCAGCTTCAGATATCTAGAGAAAAAATTATTAATCACTACTTTACCAGGGTTAGAAATTTGTTTTAATAGTTAGATGACAGTTATTCTTCAAGAAATACATGCCTAGAGGCAAAAAAATCATAAAATCATTACCACTGAATGAAGAATTGCATATATTGAATTGGCATATTAATTGGTACTATTTGCAAATTGCTTTTATCTTGATGATAATGAGACTGTGTCTGGTGATTGTCACTTAGGTTTTTTAGGTGAATGTTTTTCATTTGTTAATATTTGTTGTGGCTCTATCACAATAGGGCTCAATGCCAGTTAAATATTCAGATTCTGCCAAATAGGCAGAGTTACAGTAGAACTTATTGAATAAGTGTAATAGACAATGCTTCCAAATTTAGGAAAATGATATTTAAAAAAAGGAATGTAAGGTGAGGACTGAGTAATAGAAGGATATTTTCTTACTACATTTTAATAACTACATTTTGTAGAATTGACTTCAATTATATCAGCTTGTACATTATGCTTGATGGTGGGAGTGTTGACAAAACCCACAATCAATCACAATAAAAGTAGTTCAAGAAAAAAAAGCTATATCATGACTCCTCATTCTTTTGAATTTTCAGTATAGTATCTAAGCAGAACAAATCAATTATACCGGTTTTAAACACCTTGTTTAAAAGTTGTATTAATCATCACTGCAACACATTTGATGTTAGTATAATGTAGCAGGGCTCATGCTTATGTGCACCGGATTTCTCTCCTGGAGTATTTAAAGGAAGTCATTATTCAGTAAAATACCTGTCACTCGAAGAGTAGATTCAGAAACATGGTGTTGAATTAAAGTGTAATTTTGCAATAAATTTTTAGAGGTTAGACAGGATTAAGTCACCGCAAGAGAACTCACACTGTAGTGCCAAATACATGCAGATCTCTTTTCCCTGAAGTAATGAAGGGAAAGTACTTTGCATTACACAATGTGACCTTTGGCTCTCACACTTGTCAAAAGTTATGAAAACCTGACTACTGAAATGCTCATTATAAGGATTGCTTGAAAGAAGTTTTATTAAACGACTGCATCTATTTAAATGTCAAAAAAAGGGAACGCAAAGCCCTAACCTGAATGTTGGCATGGTGCTATTTTTGATAAACTGACCAGCTGTTATTATCTAATAACCCAGGTCATATAAAGAATACTACATTTAATGTTGCCTTTCTTTTCTGTCCAACTTCAGTAACGTCCTGAAAAATATCATCACTTACTCTTTTCTTTAATAGATATGAGGGTTAGGAAAGGCAACAGAAAACTAACGGTTTTTATTTTTCTATAGTCAAACCTGAGACAGAAATATAATTAGATGCCAAAATACAGCTTATGTTTGGTATATTCTTCTAATACTCTTTTAAGGCAATATAAGTACTATTTTCAAAAATGACATAACAAAGGAAGCAGTTTATAATTCTAAAACAGCAGTGTTTGAATGCTGTTCATCCCTAACAATCAGCATAACACCTATTGTCAGCCATGCTGAAATACACAGTAAAAAGTAACCACTTGACAGATGCTAAAAAAAACCTGGAAAAAGTAGGTCATCAAGATCAGGTACAAGCAAAATGCACAAACTCTTTCACTCCAAGCACAAGCTTAATAAAACAGTTTTTAAAACAAATGACAATATTGACAGACCTGTGGAGGAACCTGCCTCCTTTCTTGGTCAGGGGATGTGACATACACAGCTTGTGTATATGCATAACTTTTGAACCGTGGCTTAGGAGAAGGTGAAGGTCCCTGGGGTACACTGACTGTGATCTACGAAGAAGAAATTAGAGATGGAAAGAACAGACATATGGATAGGAGCATGGATTACAGAAGTAAAGTAATGATTTTAAGAGTTAGTGAAGAAAAAGAAGTAGGAAGGTCATTACCAGCTGTATTTTTCACGGACATTCTTGGTATTCAGCAGTCAAAACTGGGATGGTATTAAGGAAAGCTCTCACTTAATCTGACATCCTTTCCAAAAGCAACAAACTGTCAAGGCTCAATACCAGCAGAATATGAATGGAAATTGAAGGTTCTTTATAATTTGCAAGCAAAGGCTCAAAAAATAAGTGATCTTGCAGCAAATCCTGTATAAACAGTGCCAATGCTCATCTGCTTAGTACTCTAAAAGAGACTGAGCATCCTAGAAGCAAGACACAGATCAAGACAGACAAGCAAGATACAGATCATACACGCACACTAGGCCTAAAGTCCACTAAACACTTCAGCAGAGACTGTGTGATGATTTCAGTCAAAAACATAACTGACATAACAAGCATAAATTAATTCAAAGTATTACATGAGCTTTTTGAGAGGCCAGCTGTGATCTGAGAACAGATGATCTTAAAATACAAGTCAGTGTAAATAAAATGCTAAAAAATTAAAAATGTATCATGAATAGGGAGAAATGTCGATTGCTATTCTCTAAAAAAGGTAAGTAAGTTTCTATGTGTCTGTGTTTAAATGTAAAACCTCCTCCAGTTTCTGCGTTCACCCTTGTGGTGCCCTTCCACAATCAAAACACCCAGTGATGTGGAAAAGAAGTGCAAAACAGCCTGGTGCAATGTGAAAAGGAGTACAAAAGTACAGTTCATGCGGACAAGTACATTTGACTTGCCTTTGGATTTTTTTTGTGCCTGTGGGGTGTTTTGCCTTCCACTGGTCATCCAACATCAAACTTACGGGTTAAGTAAGGGACACAACCACTTTAGAGCAGTGAGACGAAAGCAGAAGAGTGAAACAACTCACTTCATGTGAAAAACGCTGTTGGTGATGTACTTGTATGTGCTCTTCTCTAGTGACCCTTGAGTGTCGTGGCAACATCTCCACCTCCCTGATGGCTTCCATGGTGACTTGCTGGGGCAGAACTTGGAAGAGTGAAGTCACGTACATTAGGATGGACTTCTTATCTGGACAGGCAGTTGCAATGTCTGGAAGGCAAATTAACATGCATCATTTCAGTTTCCACATAAGACACAAGAAATAGCCAATCAACTTCATGGAAAGATGATAGACTAATGAGCAATCTATTGTCCACCTGAGTTCTCTAGAGACTAATTAGAACCTTACAATTAATTCCAAAATTACAGACTAAACCAGCATACCAATAAGGAAGAGGCAAATTTTATAAAGTTAACTCATTCAACATGAACTTTCCGTTTATATTTATATAGTCAAAATACACAAAGTATCAAATTTGACACTGTAATCTTCATTAGGACTAGGCATATGAAAAGGTGTATTTTCTTGTACTGTATAAATACTGCAGTTAAAAAAAATAAGGACAAGCTCATTTTCAGAATCATGCCTTGTACATTCTCTTCACGTCATTTAACCACTGCGAGTGATGATGATGTAGGAAAAAAAAAATACAGGTTTATCTGGCAAATGGATCCGTACAAAACAACTACTGAAGGCAACCTCTAATACAGATACATAGCTTTTATATTCTACTTAATTTTATATTCTTCGTGAAGTCTGTGGAACTTCTAAGGAACATGGTATTCACAGTCATTAAAATACATAACAGAACAAACCTTTAGAAAAAAGCCCTGCAAAATCTCTGTGGACTTTAGCAGTAAGTACAAGAAACTTTGCATGAACACAACGATGATTTCAGGTTTTGCACATAGCCACAATATACATTAGCAGGAAAAGTGATTTATCTGACTCAACATTTCAAGTCAATAACAATTTGTAAAAATGTAAGGCATGTGGAAGCTCTCTGAAGTAGTTACTTTGTTATTTGGCATTGACATTTACCTTCTGCACTCAGTCTAGTGAATCAAGATGTAAAAAGACTGTTGTACAAGAAATTTATCATTAATTCCATAAGCGTTTTAACATTAGTGCTGGCAGAAAGCCAAGAGCTATGAGTTTTTACTGTCCTAGATCAATCCTAGCTTAGCTAAGATTTCAGTTCAGGAAAAAAAAAAAAAAAAAAAAAAAAAAGAAAGAAAGAAAAAAATCAATTAATATATTCTTACAGACTCAATAATCCTACAGGGTGGCATCTCATTCTCTCTTCCTAGAATGCATAAAACATAAGGTGCCTTCCCTCATGTAAAAAGCTTCATGTATATTTGGAAATCAAGAAAAGACATCCTATCAGTATTTTTGGTTTGACTTTCTGACCTTTTTCCATGCCTTTGCTTGATACATAATGAAAGAGAGCTGAAGGTTTAGTTCTACTTAGAATTGGCTTGAAAAATGGTACATTCCCTCCAGCATCCCCACCACCATAAGATATATTGTCTCGGTGCCCACAGTATATAGAATATGCTCATTTTTTTAAAAAGAAAGAACATGAATTTTCCAAATCAAGTCACACTACAGCCCTTAGTCTCCACAGGATTCACTTCTGTGACAGAATTCAGTCCCAGAAGTATTTTGCTATCAAAATCTTCTTGTCTTCTCAATTAATATTTTAACACTATTTTGTTATACTCTGTGTCCACTAGTAATTGATTTTTACAAGAATATCCATGCCTTTACACAGGCAAGAGTACACACTGAAAGAACAGACACTAGTGCCAGCTGTGATTTTTCCATTTGTTTTTCATTATTTTCCTTTTCAAATGGTCTGGTAATCAAATAGGCAAATACACCTTATCATTTATCTATACAAGTATCTCACACAATAAATAAACAAACAATGTACATGCCAAACATTGTTTACCTGTTCTATCTGACAAATAAAAAGTACATATGCAACAATCACAACAGCTAGACAACCATTGTTCAAAGCCTGAAATATCAATCAGTCTCTCAAAATTATTTTTTTTTTTGCAGGCTCTTGAATTATCAGGGCAGGAATGAATTCTGTTATCCTATCCTATGCCTTTGCCTTCATATTTTTTTCTTTTTGAATCCTAGTCTAATATAGCCCTTACTACCTGTTAAGACTGATGGATATTTGAAGTCCTAGTAGTTAAGCAGTGAATAAATTAAATTTAAGTACTTCTTCACAAGGAAGTTCACTAATTCCTTGGAAATATGTCTGCTTTCACTTCTGGGGGCAAAATATCTGTCAAGCCAACCTAGACCTTATAAAAAGTAATCTCCAATTCTTGGAAAATACAGAAGATAATTAAGAAAATTAAGTCAACATATGTAGACTGTGCCATTATTCAGATATTGGTAAGTAAAATCAAACAAAGGAATTATCCTGGGATTTTTTTCAAAACCAAGGTATATTACCCAAATTCAGCTCAGAATCAATACTTCCTGAATATTTTCATTCATTTTCTTGACAAGGACTTTCCAGGATAGGATTGAAAGGAATGAATAAGAATAAAACTGAATTAGACCAAAAGTCAAAAGAGAGTTTAAAATGGGAAGCATTGTAACATTAGCACAAATTACACTGTTAACATGTTCATCAGTCAAGAATCTGAAAGACTTCGGAGAGCTCTGAAAATCATGCCAGTTCTTTAAGAAGATACAGTTGTACAAAAGTATTCAAAAAGTTTCCAGCATGAATTGTCAAGCTATTGAGAGGAATATTCCACTGTAGGAAACTTTTACGCTATCAGACTAATATTTTTCAAAAGAAAACAGTGACTTTCTGGTACTCAAACTGAAATATGTGACATGAAGCATATGGTTCACAGAACTAGTTTTTGATACATCTTCTGATCCATAGGCTTACTTATTAAGACACGTAGTTTCTTTCAGTATCTTCTGCAGTGAAAGAAACAAAACTCCTTTGTAGGATACAGGACAAGGCCCTGGCTCTACATGCTCTCCTTGAAAAAAAAATATTCACACACTTCGATGATTTAGAGATTAGTGTCTCCAGGGGAAGTCTCCAGTCAAATTGAGAAAATAAAGAGCAATAAAAACAATTCTTTTAATACAAAGCTGAAAAACTTGTCTGATATGAAGGAGACACCATAAGAGCTAGAATTCAACCATGAATTTTAATGCACAATAACATCCTCTTCATCTAGAGACACAGCTACTTGATAACTGAGTCCCAAAAGAGCAAAAAGAAACTGTTTTAACCACAGAACTTTAAAACTATGAAATAAATTAAATAAAACCAATCCACCCCTGTTTAAGTGCTGCTGCCTTTAAAGGGTTATTACAAGTTTAATTCAGGAAGCGATTTGCCCAATAGAAGTTCACCACAGCTTGATTTTTGTTAGAAAATATTTTTCTTTTTTTTTGATGAACATAACTACAAGTTTGATTGTCTGTTGAGGATGGGCGAGTATAACAAACTTTACAAGTTCTGAAACCAATTATTTTCTGTAGGATGCAGTGCCAAAACCCAAATAAATAAAGTCAAACTCTTCATAGTGATCCAACAGTCAATTTTTATAAGCCTTGCAGTTCACAAGTGGTTTGTTCTTGCATCCGTATGTTCTGTCAACAAGTAATGTCCTACCAACATTCCCAGTTCTCATGGAAAGAGGCGTTTTTAAGAGATGAATGAAAGTGAGGATGATACAAAACACCTAAGCAAGCTCCTGTTGTGGTTTAACCCAGCTGGCAACTCAGCACCACGCAGCCGCTCGCTCACTCCCCCCTCCCTCACTGGGATGGGGGAGAGAATCAGGAAGGAAAAAAAAAAAAGTTAGAGCAGAGGGCTGAGATAAAGACAGTTTAATAAGCGAAAATAATAATAATAGTAATAATGAGAATGATAACAGAATATACAGAATATACAAAACGAATGATGCACAATGCGATTGCTCACCACCCGCCGACCGATGCCCAGCTCATCCCGAGCAGCAATCACTCCCCCCAAGCCATGGTCACTCTCCCCACACCAATCGACTGACTAACTCCCCCCGAGCATGACGTTCTATGGTATGGAATAGCCCTTTGGTCAGTTGGGGTTAGCTGTCCTAGCTGTGCTGTACTCCCAGCTTGTTATGCACCTGGCCGAGCAGGAGAAGCTCAAAAAGTCCTTGAGTAGTCTGAGCACTACTTGGCAACAGCTGAAAACATCAGTGTGTTATCAACATTCTTCTGGTACTAAATCCAAAACACAGCACTATGCTAGCTACTGTGAAGAAAATTAACTCTATCCCAGCCAAAAACAGGACAGCTGCACATTAAAAAGTATGGTACATGTCTACGAACAAGAACAAAATCCAGCGTTTTGTTATACAGTGTAACATTATATAAACAGAGTGCAAATTACAATAATTCATTGAAATGTTGCTTCCAATTTTCAAATACAGGTCTACTTATAATATAGCCATTCCTATTTATTAATATCTTTCTTTCTCAAAGCTTTGACCAAATAACAGTTTTGACACTATTTGAGCTGATTCCACTCACTCTTTGTATCAAACTTGTAGCAAAGTAACTTTGAAAAAAGAAAACTTAAATGCCCGCCACATTGCCAGAAAGATATCACTATACATAAATTGCTGATGTAGGTTCTTTACATTGAGAGAAAAATTCTTAAACTTACTTTACCTTATACAGTGCTGAGAAGAAAGATAAGACTTGAGCCCTAAAAATATATTAAATCTTTTGTCCTCAAAAGAAGTAGGTAGGATTTTCAGATAATCATAAAGTAGAAAACACAGAAAACTAACTTTTAAAACCTATATACCACCTAATACTGTTGGCTTCCATGATGACAGTAATAATAAAAAAATCCCATAAAATTTTAAAATCTGTACTAAAAAAACCATTGCTCTCCCTTCCACAACACTGAAGGAGATTCTCAAAGTTGATTTGAATTTTCAGACATTACACAGCTTTTTCCCCTGACAAATGGAGGCTGATTTTTTTTCTTCTATCAAAGATATTTTTCTTTTTAAAACTTATTAATGATACTAACACAACATTAACATTTATTAGAATTTCTGAAAACAATCCGACTGCTATTTCCAAATGCATCTATTTAGAAAGGAGTTAAAAGATGCACGGCAGATAAGCTAACTGCAGAAGCTGTCAGATTGTTGAGATAAGACAGAATCTAACTGGTATGTAAAAGATTATTTTCTACAATGTAAACACATTACAAGAGGGATTTCAATGTTTGTATGGCAACTCCCACTGTGGCACCAACCTCAGCTGCAGTATCTAAGATGAGGGCAAAGTAGAAGTATTCAAAAATGTGCAAAGACAACTCACATGTTATTTTTATTTATTTATTTTACCTTTTAGCCTCAAGAACAATGGTGAACTTGTCAAATCACATTCTAATGCCTGTGATAATCTGTCTGACAAAGCTCATCAAAACACTTTGAGCTTCCATAAAACCTAAGTCGTACTTTGATCATGTTTTGATCTGGATGAACCTAAATCTGCAACTGAAACTGTATGAAAGAGTATGAGACTGTACTAGTAAAAAAGTAACTGCTTGGTCTTAAATAGCAAGAAAAACAAGTAAGATTTCATTCCCAGATGGATGCATTAGAGTTGGCCCAGCACAGGTAGAGAGATCTTCAAAACACTACCCACAAAACTAAGAAAAGAAAGAAGAAAAAGGGTGAAAAATTGTAAACTTGGTAATTTGTACTCTAAACGCATATTTTTGGTCAGTTACTAACAAGTGTATTTTCAGACATTAAGCTATGACAGAATCACAAGGCCTATCTTAGCTTTGCTGTCATTGGTAACTTCTTAATTTCCTGATCGTGAAAGCATGAGACTAAATATACATTGTTTTTATTTGAACACCAAGAAACAAGCAAGATTATTAGGCAAAGAATATAAGCTGTTTTTCTTAAGTGTACAAAAACTTTTCCCTCAGCTAGCACCTGGTCCCAAAACAACATTGTTTTACAATCCATGTTAAGATTAAGACTACACTAATGGTAATGATAATATCAGGAACAAAAGGAGTGGCAACGGTTTACTCTACTGACAGTCACAGCTGCCAGTAAGACCTGGAAGCAATAAAAACTGTGCAGTCTCTCAAAGGTCAGCCAGTAGCTGCAGTGTCTGCTCTGCAATTATTGACCATTTTTTGCTTGTCTTTTAAACTTGTAATTATTTCTTGCCCTGTTTTTGTACTCTGTTAGTAAGTTGCATGTTAAATTCAAAATGAAAGAAATCTTTACAAGTAAGCTCAAGGAATAGTGGTGGACTTGCAGACAGAGAAAAAGTGAGTCATTCATGAAATACTGCATAACTGTAAATATTGAATCATGGAAGTTTAAACTGACAAGAAATTTAAACTGAGAAGAAAACTGCAGTCCTTTTTTTTCAAATGAATTCTTTAGTGCACTTTCCAACTGAGGGGAAGATATTTAATTAAGCAGAAATCTATGTGTCTCCAGTCTCTTGGGGAGAAGACACAATCTAAATAGGAAGGCTGTATCATGCAATTCTGCGTATTCTGTTCCCCACTGGTACTAAGGTGAATTAAAGTCCTCTTAAGCAGAGAGGTAAATAACTCATTTAGAAAAAAAAAAAAAAAAAAAAAAAGGAAAACTGAATGGCTCCATTTCTTGCCAGTGATATAGACAAGCAACCAAAATATTATTTGGAACAGGACTGAGCAAAAGCCAAAACTTTTGGAAGGCTGTTCAGCAGTCTACATGAATAAGCATGATGACCAGAGCCTATTGTTTTGCAGAATAAAATTCACATTTTACAAAATTAACTGTTAGCAAAAGACATAAAATTCATACAGCTGACTGAAGTGAGAGTGTAAACCTGGACCACAGCCCAGTGGTGACCCATGCACAGACAGTGGCACTTTTTCTTCCTTTCTGTAGATATGAATACCCGTTTACCCAAAACTTGTGTGAAACTGCCAGAAGAAAATGCCATTAATTTTTCAAGAGACTTTTCATTAAGAAAGTAAATGTTTAAAACCTTATGGTTAAGACCTACAGAATACCTTAAAACGCTGACCACAGCCATCCTTTGTAGGCTGTGTTGAATGAGGTCACAACAGCAGTGTGAAGAAAATCTCTCAGAAGATTAATACATTTGTATTTGCCTTTTAGAATTATGAAGGCAGGTCAGGACTTGTGGGATTAAAGTGTTGTGGGATTTCAGTGTATCTGGTATTGAAAAATTCAGTGGCAGAGAATACCTTAAATCTGTTTGAATGTCTGTTCTCATTTGCTGCGTGAGTGTGAGGGAGTCTTGGACTGATAAGCAAGCACCATCATGGTTGAGTGAACTTGACACTATCTCTGGTTCTGAAGTCTGCAAAATCAGACTTAACACCTATGCTAAACAGGCAGGTGAGCCTTTTTTTTTTTTTTTTTCCAGTTTTCTCACAATGTTAAACATTTATCCAGTAACACCACAACTTTTGCACCCTAAGCTATATCTAGCATAAACATCTTCCTAGCAGCAAAGATAGAGATAGAAAGAAATTAAGTCCAAATGGCAATGGAATAAAATGCTGGTTTGAAAAAGCAGGGGTGCATCTGTTAACATTTTTATCATACTTGTTTTATACTAATATTTTTGTCAATGAGTAGGAGTGAGCAGGAGTGTGTGTGGCTCATCAATTTGCTGAAATAACAAATAAAAGGCAATATTTCATTTTCTCACATCACTGACGTACATTGCTGAAAGCTGCAGTTCAGTTATTCAAAACTCTCGGCAGGGAGGGAAGAAAAACAAAATAAACCTTACAACCTAAGTCCTACTGAAGTGTCCTGAAAATAAAGATCGAGGGAATTATGCTGACTGATATCTAGAGTCAGGAATAGTGTACAAAAATGGTACATTAGCAGGCATCCAAACAGTAATTTGCTACAGATATTTGAGTATCAGCAAGCAGGCCATTATTTGAGAAAGGAAAAGGGCCAATGTTTCAAAATATTGTACATTTTCTATTTTACTTTTATAAATATTTAGCCCAGAAAAGTTTTTACTTATACATTTCTCCCATATCAATCCCTGCTAAAGGTACATTTCATTTGGTATGGAAACTATGGCAACAGTACTCAAAGACCAAAAAAGTATTTCTACTATAAAATTTCACAAACCACTCTGTAGGTATTCTCCAAAAGCTAGACAGTATTGATTCCAGTTGAGTCTAAATTATCAGTTACTGCAGTATCAGGAAGATTTTGCCTACTGGGACTGGCTGTACATACACACACAAAGTAAAAAATTGTTGTACACTGATGTCTTAAGAAGTTTAGCTCCAACCATGACATGTTTACCTGCTACAGAATTGCATGCACAATATACGCTTTGCTGATCCTGTGGTTGCAAGAATTGTGAAATATAATGGAAGAATTTGAACTAAGTCAGTATTAGCAACTTCCAAAAGACAGCATTATCAGAGAGCAAAAACATAACATCAACACCAATTAATTAAAATGGCAAATGAAGTGGACAAGTCAAAATGTATGAATTAACGTTCAGCCTTGTTAATAACATCTACTATAAACTTCAGTCAGACTGATTAAGAGAATCTATTTAGTATGTAAGATGTTTTGTAGCCAGTAATTCTGAAAGGTAACTATGAAAAAAAGTAAATTAGAGACCGAGCTCAGGTAACTAGAGATTTTGTAAGTTCTTTTGGAAATAGACTCATTACTTTTACTTCATTGTAAGAGCTATCATAAAAATAATATAAGATAAATGGAAAAGGGCAATATAAATCTAAACAGACAACGCGGAATAGACATTGGAGAGAGCATTACGCATACTGATGGGTGATACCACATTTAATAAAAGAAGGTAATAGTTCTTCAAGTGCAGTCAAAAGCCACTGGAAAACATAGTATTCTTCTGAGATATGAGGTGTAAGGGAAGACAGAATTAGAAACAGTTCATCTTCTACTAGTAAGTTTTCCCAATATGAAACAATACAGGATATCAGTTGGGATTGAATTGTGAAATTGAGATCACAGTCTCAAAGTTATAAAGGCATTCAGAGTCAGAACTCAGTTTCAACCTATTCTTGTAAACTATTTTGGGAAGAAATTATAATGGCATATATTACATTCCTTGTTTTAATAGCATATGAATAAAATAAAGATGGATTTGCTACTTCTGTCTGAGATCTAAGAGGAAGATTGTTTTCCAGCTCTGATATATTTATTTAGTAAAACACAGGATTTCATTCTATAAACCCTATATTGCTCATACAGAAACAAAGACCAGGGGATGCAAAGGGAAATATGAATGCTGTCAAGGTAGAAGAAATTTCACTGTATCTAACAAAAAGAACCTTCACTGGTATCTGCAGAAATACAGGGATTCTGCCACTATGGTATATACCTTCCTTTTATTCCCATCTGAAATGTGATATTTCTGACATCAGGGCAAGGTAAAGGTCATCTGAGTTTAATCTCTTCCAAAACTGACACAACAAAATGGTGCATGTAACTGCATGTAGCTCGTACTCTTCCCCTCTGGAACCTCATGGACAACCAGTTTCCTATGAAATCTGAGAAAAGCAAAATGGGGAAAAAACAACAACAAAATGCCAAAGATAGACTTATTCAGATGTAAATAAAAATTAAGTTGTTCTTGGCTTTATTTCATTAAAAAAAAAAAAAAGTAGACAAAAGTTTAAGGAATATAGCTTAATTTCTATCTGAAAAAATTCTTAACTTACGGTGAACTTCAGAGGTGTAAAATTGCTTATAGATATCTTAAAAAAAAAAACCAAACAAACCAAACAAACAAAAATACCCCAAAATTTATTGTGCACAATAGTGCCTTCATTGAAAATTCCTGTTTTTCACTAATTTAGGCCTGAGTATTTCTTACAGATACAATGAATTTTTTTTTATATTTAATAGACCATACTTTCACAGGCTATGCAGGTTTGATTAATTAAAACTAAACAAAAATCAGAAAATCTTTCAATATTATTACAAGAGACTAGGGAACTTTATTAACTATTAAGGTTTGGTTATATATGGAATATCTAACATGAAAGAAAATCACTGTCAGGAATTAAGCTGTACAAACTGATTTGATGCATCAGTTTTAAATTCAAAGAGGAGGTTTTCTGATGACTCCTCTGGGTATACACTTTGGGTTGCCTCACTGGATGTGTTGTTCCTGCATCTAAATAAAGACCAGTTACCTAGTTAATATTGGCTTCCTTATGCATGACTCACACAGTGCATTAACATGACAAATGAGTCTTTAAAAAAGTTAACTGTAGCAGATTCAAAAAGGCTACCTCCACTTTAAAAGCGTGTCTTTAAAAAATACAAATACATCTTGAAAAAGTTGAAACCCAAGTGGTTTGATTTGATACATAACTGTAATTATTCCTACTTTAAAATGCTAAAAAACAGGTTGGAAGAATTTCTTGTAAATGCAGTAGGAGAAAGTTTTTTAAGTTTTCAGGGATTACTTCACTAAGAACACAGCAAATAGATTAACGTGCTGATCTTTTTTCTTTAGGCTGATCATGAGGAAAACCAGCATAAATATGCCACACCAATAATTTTTAAAAATACAAGTTTTGATCAAATGGTTATTCAGTGTATGCATTCCACCCTCCAGAAAGTTTTTTTTTTTTTAAACATAACTGTTTTGTAATTTAAGTAGAAAAACCTTGGCTGCCATTATTGGAGGGAAGAGAACTGTTCATGCTGGACAGTCAGAATGTCTCAATCCCATATTCCAAGGCATTTAATAATTTTTCAGCTGGAAACATCTGCTCAAGTTTTGCATAAAAGTAAGCTTCTATTCACATTTCTGGCGTGTTATCATCAAGACAGGCTGGAAAAATACATTTTGTAAATGCATATTTTATCACCAGCAGATCTTGAATTAGGGCCATGCTGAGTCTATTAGACCACATACTGGGACACCATTCTGCTTGGGGCAGCTCTGCTCTCCTAACCTCCCTTCACTTCATGATCAACTTGTTAAATACATTCAGGAGAGATACTAGCGAATATAACTCCTAGCAACAGCTTCTGTGACTGTGACACGGCGATCTGTTCTGAGGTAGTAATCTGTTCTGAGGTGAACTGTTACACATTTTATTCTAATCTCTTCTCTTGCTGTCCACTTTATTATTTTCGTAGCAAAAATGTGTAATTAATATATTTTTACCTTTGTGCCCTGTGAAACGTTTTCTGTATGCTATCTTACCATGTGTTTTCTGTCTTTAAGGTATTAAAAAAAAAGGGGGATTTTTTTTTTTTTTTTCCCCCCTGAACAATCTCTGGAAAACTAGTTAGCAAACAGAACATCTGTCATCTGGAGAAGGTGTAGGAAGGAGAAAATAGAGATATAATTGCGGCAACAGAATCTGTAAAGGTTCAGAATGGAGAGTCCTCCTTGACTGTATGCCAATGAACCATATGTGAAATGTCAAGAGCATTTCAGGATGTGAATGAATACTGGAGTGACAACATGAATAAATATGAGAACTTGTTTTGAGAAACCCAAAATAAATGAAATTTTATATGTGGATAGTTTTGGAGAAGTAGTGAAATAAATCAAGGGCAAAGCAAGATATCTTGTAAGCAATACCTATTTTAGACCAAGAAATCAACATTTAAGTGGCCCCTACTTAAACAGGCAGCAGCAGATGTCTTGCCCATACTACCCAATGCAAGCCTCAGCCTAACTGATTAAGCATAAGTGTACATGATACTAACAAGCATAGAGCAACATTATGTAAGACCCTATGGAGAAGTGAAAATGCTACAGCTCAGTGGAACCAAGCTGGGTTTGAGGACATCATATCTACAACACCTACTTCAAAAGTTCACTGCAAGCTGGAATGGTTGTAAACATTCAACAACAGCAGCCAGATGTGACTGGGATGCCAACCGACATATTATGTGTGTGTCAAATACACATTAAAATATATATACCAAATTTCAAATGTGCAATGCAATATATTAACTTATTTCATATATGAAAACCATAGCTATTAAAACATTAAGACAATTAGGGTCTAGTGGCTCTTATCTGGTCAGCAGAAAAGCAGCATTGTAATGCTTTACTGCGTGCCTGGATAAAGGAAACCCTTTTTAGTATTCTATGTTTCTTAACTAGAGAGATCAAGTGTCCCTGGTTGATGGGAAAGGCAAATTCTGAAGGAAAGGCCTACACAGGATTCATGAAATCAGTTCTGCAGTACTAGTTTGTTTATTAAACCTGTTTCTGACTTCACTGTCAAAAGGTTCCTCACATTTTTCCCAACTCAGAAGTATTAATTTTCTCCATGGTCTTCTCTCCCAGAAACAAACAGATAACATGATTTCAGTATTCAGACAGCTAATTCCAGGAATGACAATAGCAGTGCAGAAGCAACTGAGAAAGAATTGCAATCTTTTTGTGGATGGCTTTATTAAATAACACTAACAGATTACCTACAGATGTTGCAGAAACCATGGGAGAGACCATCTGGACAGCCTTGTTCTGTTAGCCTTCAGCTCTTTCCATCCTTAAGCTGAAAAGATGTGAATATGGACTGAAAGTAGCTCCCTGAAAGTTCTAGTTCCTCCTCCCTTCTCCAATTAAAAAAACCTCCCACAACATAACTAACTAACCTGCCATAATCACTTCAGGGAATAATAGAAGTACACAAATAAGTGGGGAAAAATGATAAATTACTGCTCAAGACTGAGCAACAGCACTTCAACATCTATGAAGTACACAGCACAGTACCCACACTTCTCAACTCAGCTGTCTTCAAACTCTGCCTGACCTGTTTTTTTTAAGTTTAGTCCTATTCCTACTTGTCTCTCCATTCCACAATGACTTAATCATGCTTTTTTTATAAGCTCTGGCTGTTCATACTACTGGGGAAAAGAGGGTCTTGAGAGGTAAAAGCACATATTCTGTGGGATAAGATGTGAAAAAGAAGAAATATACTTTGACTCCAATAGTAAAGTTAACATCAGTATAAATCAATCCAGTACATATTCATACTTTATTCATTTTCTAACAGTGAAATCTCCATTTCCCTGTGCCTCTCCTGAAAGACGACCAAATGTTTTTCATGCTTTAAATACATAATCCTCTAGTCCACCACAATACATTTAGGAACTAAATCAGTGTTGTAGTAGTATATGAACATAATGAGTGGCTGCATGGCAGACTTTAAAGGCGGGTTGTCAAGTCTGTCTGGACTCAAAAATGAAAGGCTAAGGAGCAGTAATTTACTCTTTTCAGGAGTAAATTTGGAGACTTTGAAAATCAAAGCTGTCAAACCAGTCCATAGATTCTTCTCCTTTCCTTAGTTAAAGTAAGCTGTATTATTTGACTAGACAATGACTTTAAGTCATAAAAGTGATGTAGTCATGGAGGAATGCAAATTTTGATCTAAAGAGTTATAATTTCTAGAACTGATACAAATTTGGGGGTACACTGAATGTAACCACCCTTCAGATTACATGGGAATGCCAGTCTAAAGCACAGCTGCTTTTAAGGCCCAAGCAGCACATGTCCAACTATGTCCAGTGAATGCAGACATAGCACATGAGATCAGATGTGGACAGAACTGAAGCCTGTATCTCATGCATGTTGCGATACTTGCAAAATTAAACTTGTCAAACTTTGTAGAATAGCTGCAGATATGGCAAATATATGTTATTCTGTACAACAGCATCTTCTGAAAATACCTCATACTTCTGAGCATTCAAGAAGCCAGAGAAATCACAGCCTTAAAATTCAGGACACTTTTTTTTTTTTTTTTCAGATATCAATTTCAAAAGATAAACCAGATTCATCTTCAAGAAATACAATATTGATTTTATTGCACAAAGCATTAAGAAGATCTGATCTGGAATTCTCTGTTCTGATCAGACATGTTCAAGAATGATAAACCAGATGTGCAAACAGAAAAGAGTTGTTAATGTTAAGTAGGAGACAATGTAGAGAAGAATGAAAACTTATTGAGACTCCAGTCAAACAAAGGCTGAGAGCAGATATAAGTGTTCTTTATAAATATATCATGGGATAAAAACAATCAGAGCAAAAGGCATCAAGCTCAAGGACAATGGTATCACAAGAACAAAACAGAACAAAATAAACCTGAAGAAATATAGTCTAAAAATGCAGAAAAGTTTGTCACCTTCAGGAAGTGAGGTTCTGAGAGGGGCAAAGGAATAGAAGCAAAGTGTGCAACTGACTATGATGTAACTTGAGGAATTTAATAAAATCATTATAATGAGACATTTACCTGAAATTGCAGGCAACAACTCAACGCATCTTCAGGTCCCTCATGTTCTGTTCCTCCCCCTCCTTTTACAGTTAATGCTAATTATTTTTCAACTATACATTATTAATACAAGTTACTGCTACAGTTTCATGATTTTCTTCCTATGAACTCTACTCCCTTTATGTTTTTAATTAGTCAATCATGGGGAAATATGTGGATGCAATAATCTAGCAAAGATAACAATAAAAATAATGTGCCATGTCTGACTATTCTTAGAAACTCTCACAAAGCATTACACTAAAGATGTGACAGAGCTTTTGCATATATAGTGTACATATACATATTTACCAACTAATAGTACACCAAGAGAGCATGTGAAAGCAAGCTGGAGATTAATTAGTGCAGTCAATATAATGTACATAGGAGTTAGGAACACATTAGAACAACCACTGATTTCATTACATATTTATCACTTATTATGTTAATGAAAAAAATGCAAGTAATCCTAAAAATGCGTTAGACAGGACTATAAAGCAACACAGCAAAAATTGTCCAGGTTAAGTCTAAACATTAGTTGGTGCATATTTTAACAGGCAGAAGAATTTGGAAATAAGGAATAGGGGCTAAGAATAACAAAAACAGAACGCGTAGAAGTTTAAGAAAACATATACTCCTGGAAAGAGATGATAGAGTTCTACAATTATAACCCTTGCTCTTTAACATACCAGTATTAAGTATCATTTCTTGAACCATCTGTTTTTAAAATGGATGGAATTACATAAACTTTGGATTCACCAGCTGAACAAATATACATTTATCCAATTTTTCACCTGAATGTCTACTTAACTCCTCTTTCTCACAGTCAACTGTATAACTCCACTATTTTTTTTTTTTTTTTTTTTTTGCCAGGACCTTGCAACTCATTAATAGAAATCTATTAGAGCACAGTGATATTTCTCCTTTCTTCTGCCTCCTTCCCACTCTCCCCCCACCTCTATTTAGCTGTTCCAACTCAGATTTGAAGGGATGGCAAACCTGGTTTCCCCCTATCCCTAAATTCTTTAAGAGTTAGTTTCTAGCAGATGACAGAAATCACTGCAGACTTTTATCCTGAAGTCAAGCTACCTAGCAGTTTTACTATTATTTTGCCTCTTTTGAAGCAGTCTCACTTCTTTCCATGACAGTTAATTATTAATAGTTAAAGAGGTTATGTTATGCCAGGCCTTAATACATGCTCTTTGAAATAAAATATATTTTTGAAGTCAAAACAATTTAAATACAAACTTTTCTTAGCATTTTGAGGAAAAAAGTTTGTTAGAGCATGTCATCAGAGAGTTCTGCATGTTTGGTTTTAGAATTGACTTCTCTAGGCTGAACAATTAAACAAACAAGCAACGCTACAGGTACAGGGCTCAAACAGAGCCATGACGAAAATAAGCAACATTCAGGACTACACTGAATGGGAACAGAATCTGGGATTATAAATGAGAGCACGGCAGGCCAACACTATTTTTTAAAGTCTTTCTTTAATTACCCAACACTAGTGAGACTGATCTTAGTCCATTCATAAAGAGAGGATTTAGTAGTTATTAACTAAGAAAACATATAACATCTAAAAATTATGCAGAAGAGGTGGCCTTTGCAAAGAACTAAGAATGCTCAGAAGACCCGAGATTAGGCTTTGAAAGAGGGCCTACATCATCTGATAAATACCTAAATACATGAAATACATGTCCAATCATACTGGGAAATTTTCATTCCTTAAGCAGAGTACAGTCTTACAGTAAGTTACAAACAGACTGTAAAACAAAGGCTACTGGTCTCTTCTTTCATTGACTTGTTTCTCTTGATTAAAAAAAACCCAGACAAACAACAAAAAACACAACTGAAAACCCCTCCAAAACGAAAAGAAAAAACAAGCAGCTCTCCAAATTTTAAACTAACAGTATGCAATGCTTTCTTTTTTACAAATAACCTAGTAAACATCCCAAAATAAAAATAAGATGTCCCTAATTCTGCTTAGGTACTATTTGTTTGGGGTCTGTATTTAACAGTATAACTCCTGAAAAATCTAGGGCCTGGTTGTGCAATCATATTCTCCCAAGCAGATTAGCAAGCTGGCCCAGCATTGTAAGAATTTAACCCACCTCCACAAAAAGACAGCAAGCACATTAAAGATGAGCCTGCAGGATTCAGATAGGACAAGCGTATGACACCAGTCACAGAGAAATGGCATGTTTCATTAACTTTCAACATTAATCGCTTAGTAATACATATTCTGGGCCCTTGAGAAATATGTTTCATGAAACATGAAAAGTTCTAATGGCTCAGAAACTGCATATTTCCAAGCCCAGAGCAACAGCTGTTCAGTTCAGTTTGTTTCAAGGATGGACACAGTAGAAAGTGGGACCAAGTGTCTCCCCTACACTGTTCCTCCCACCAAGTTCAAACTGACCAGAGAACCCAGCACGGGAGCAGAAGGCATTATTAAGACCTTGCCAACTCTGAGGCACACTGATATGAATTAACTATATTTTAAACCTTTGAATAATTACCTGAAAACATGACAACTTTATGCCACATAAACGACAAAGCTATTCAGTAGATGTAGCTACGACAGCAAAAATGCATTCTTCTGCAAATCTGAGTTGAGGCACACCAGCAGAAAAACATGGTAATTACATCTCCCAAAACTTTCCAGTATACCCAGACCCTTCTTTCCAGTCAGATTGCTTGGGTAAGTGAAATTACACTTAAACACTGCAGCCTTAGCTGCAAACAATAAGTAGTAAGTCCCATGTGTTAGAACTTAACTGTGTTTCTGAAATCCCAGATAATTAAGAATATTACCCTGTTAATAAGGCATGACTAAATCTCACCTACATTACAATTTTCAATTTAAACAAAGGGATGCAACTGTAGTGTACATAGGTCCTTACTCTTTCTACAAACGGTTATGAGTTCCACTGAAACATCAATGCTAATAAGGATATCATTTAAGAAAGCAACTTGTAAAAATGGTACTAAATACACAAATACTACAAACATGAAATATCCTACACCAGGATAACTAGAGGAAGATAAAGCAAGCAGAATCAAAGAAAAATACTGACCAAAAAAGTACATTGCATAGTCTCTATGTGTTCCTGGCAAATAATGAAGAGTAACAGTTGATAGCGCATTATTACTGAAGCATGTTCAAAGATCTTACAGGTCAGCCTCTTTTTGTCATGTTTGTGTTCTACCATAAAATTTAAAAGTGTACCCAAATTTTACAGCTTTCTGAAGATACTGCTAGAGAAAATATAGAAGAGGCAGATCAGTATCTCTGGGCAATCTTTTAAAACAACTTGGTTTTATAAATGTATTTTTATTTTCTTGCCTTTAGAAAATGTTAATATGCCATAGACATTGATATTTTCTCATTAAAATGTCCCAGATTTAGCAAGTTACCCAACAGAGAGTTATTGATGTAATACAGAGTTTGATTTTCTAAGTATTAATTATCTTTTTTCTTAGTGCTGCACTGGGCATTGCACCAGATAATATTCAGGAGAAAGTCAGGAGTGGAACATTATAAAGAAATTAGTTTAGTGAAAAATAGAAATCCATAAAAGACTTAGATTTTCTGTTTCTCTCTTGCATGTGATCAGAGCAGTCATATAAGGTAGTGGTAGTGGAGACTTTAAACCCTTCAGAAAGCGCCAAATAACTTAGTGACATACAATGAGGTCTCTCACCTCTGTCACTTCTTTGAATAAAACCCCAGCAATTAAGAATTGAAAATCACTACTATCTGAACAAGTCCTGACTGTTTGGTAGCCAATATGCAATAAGTCAACAGTGTCAGTTCAGTTCCTAGTGGGGTACATTAAAAGAGAGTTCTAATCCATCACTCATAAAGGGAACCTCAGCAGAGAGGGACACGGCTATAAAGATACGATGATTCACACCAACATTAGAACCTTCCCAGGTTATGCAATATGGACATTATGGTGTATACACAATCCAAAGATGAACGGATAATCTTGGTTACCCTAACATTTCCCGAAGTTAATTTATTAACTACCTCAATGATAACATTCTCTTTCAGTTGCTGAAAATGCAGTGCTGCTACATTGGCTGGTCTTCCCCTTTTCCTTCCTGGAATTTTCTCCAACTACTTTTTTGAATGGAGCACAGCCTCTCTTCCCCACCTTCTTTGTCTGTCTTTCCTGAAAGTGTATATCCATCTACTGCGGCACTCCAGTCATATGTGCAATTCCACCATGCCTCTGGAATCCCAGTGAAGTCACAGCTCTGCAACTGTGTATGGACTTCCAAGTCCCCATTTGTTTCCCATGTCATATGCATTTGGGTACTGATTCTCACACGGGGAAAGGGAGAGCTTCCTCATCATGCTGTCTCCCAAGCACTTCTTTACTGTCCCGCATGCCTTCCCTTTTCTTCAGATTATGACAACCCTTCCCTGACATAATTGGGTTAAAGCTCTTCTCACAAGATTAGAAGCTTGCTGTCAAGGACTTTCTTGTCCTACATTGTCAGACAAACCTGTTGCTGTTCAGCAGTCCTTGTTCCTCAAAGAGGATCCACAGTGAAAGAAGCCAAAAGCCCTGCCTAAGACACCAGCTCTGCAGCCAAGTGTTGATCTGAAAATTTGTCTGCTCCTCCTTGAGCCCTTCCTCTTCACCAGCAGGACAGAGAAGAAGACCACCCGCACCCCATGCCCTCTCACCCTCACGGTAGCCCTGTAGTCACTCTTTATACACTCTAGGTCACTCTGGCAGTACCACTGGTGCCCAAATGAATGATCAATAAGTGATAGTTGCCTGAGGGTCAGAAACACTTTTGGAGTCTCTCCACAATCTCCTGGATCCAAGAATCTGGCAAGCAGCAAGCCTCCCAAGACACCAAGTCAGGTTGGCAGAGTGGCAGAGGAATGCCCCCATCTCCCATAGGAGACACTCTCCAGTAACTATCACCCTTCTTTTCTTCTTCACCTTGGCTGAGATGCAGCTGCCTCTGATGCCTCCTGTGACAGAAGTCATCTTCCTCAGGTGTTTGCCCAACTCTTCTTCAGGGGATAACTTATTCAGGGATCATCTGGAAACTGGTGTGGGTTAGCTTGTGCAGTCTGCTACAGGTTTTTGCTCCTGTCAGCTCTAACAACTGGCCTCTGGCAGCTGCTCCTTTACCAGCTAGCACTTAAACATCTTGTCTACAACTGCCGATCAGGAAGCATCAAGCACCTATTCAACTGCTTAGGAAGAACTGATATAACCAGTGGGCAAGAGGCAGAGAAGAGTCACACCAGTTTCCAGACTTCTTCAGAAAAATTTAAGAGTAATAAGAAAAAATAGTTAGGGAAGGGTAAATTCTTTCTTGCATGAGAAATCAGAGTGTATATTTATAAACACTACAAAACATTTCATGAACAGATAATGTGTATCCAAGAGTTTTAGAAGAAATGGATAATGGTCCTTACAAACATTAAAATTCATTCATAACTTGGACAGCATCTGGTTTAATCTTCAATAACATTTTGACAAAATGAAGTATTCCATAAAATCACAGTAGCTTCCATGAAACAGATCAATCTACAATTATTTAGCAGTGAAAATTCACCATGCAGAGAAGTTTTCCAGTACGGTTCCAGAGGAACCTATACCTAGGCAGGTGACAGGTATACGTCACCTAAAACCCAAGGCACAGCTCCAGCCAAAGTTAGGCATAACAGATTAAATTACTAAACAAAATTCTTTCATGTGTAGTATGTATGCATGAGATTAGACCATGTGAACATAGTATTTCAGTTTGGCCACACAATCTGTGAATCTACAAAAGAACTGCAGTGGCATTAAAAAAAAAAAAAAAATAAAAATCAACATATTGCCAGCTCGCATAAAACAATGAAAATACCAAAGCATTTCTATTATTACTCTTTGCAGTTTACATTGATATAGCAGATAATAATGCTGATTATATCCTAACATGTTTCTGATATAGTACTTTTAAGAAGAAAAACAAAAGTGATAAAGCACTCCGCTTGGATGTGGACAATTTGTCCCTATGATCTAAAGGATTAATAAGAAACAAATCATGCATTGACTTCAAAGTGGATGTTAGTAAACACCTCCTGCAACTGGAAAGCTAGTCAAGAAGAGATTTTTCTCTTAATCTACAACTTTAGTTCTGGATAAGAAAACTTATATACGTTTCTTTGTGGGAAGTAATCTGACAGGCTGATAATTTTTAAGCTCAGCATGCAGTTTTACAACAGTTTTAGCCTTATATCTTAGCTTAAAGAATGAAGCTAGGACTTTTTTCATAATTCACACCTTTTAATTGTTTTATAATCCTTATTCTTTTCTTTAAGAAAGCACTGGCATTTATATTGGTTCTGAAAGAGCAGATTCAGAAGCTAAACCAGAATAAAACCAATGGGGAAAAAAAAAAAACCAAAACCAAAACCACCAAAAAAACCCAAAAAACCACAACCCCCCAAAAACCCAACAACCAACTAAAACCCCTCCACAACCAAACAAAAAAACCAACCCTAAAATAAATATTTATCAACCAGTTTAGGTCTCTGAACCATTTCACCATAGAATAATAGGGAGGAACAGTGGGGGAGGAACAGTGTGGGAGGAAGGAGTGAGATCATTACAGAGCTGAATGGCTTAAATATTGAGCAACCTTCCTTACAGTTGCACCACCAGTTCCCAGTTTCTGACTGAAGTAAGGCTAATGGGATTAAAACCAGAAAGTTATACTAATGATTCCACTTCTGTAACACTGGACTACAAGAAATACAGTTATTAGAAACACCTATCATAAAGTTCTTGCTCAAATGAAACAGAAATAAAAAAATTGGACTACAAGAAATACAGTTATTAGAAACACCTTGCTCAAATGAAACAGAAATAAAAAAACCCCCAGATTTTCTCTAAAATAACATTTTGTAAAAGTTATTGATATTCAGTTAAGGTTTTCTCAGATCATCTTGTCCTCAAACACACCACAGAAGCACCATAACAGGCTGAAATTATTTTTTAGATATCAGACAAGGTTTTATTCCTTCCTTCAGCTCTTCACCTAATTTTTCCAGTATCATTGTGCACTATTTCTATTCCAATTCTGTGTGAATGATTGCGAATGTAATTCTTCCTGTTCCACATTCAACTATTTAAACACAGTAAGGTGTTAAAATTACTGTACACACTTGTGGTGGCAGATGCTGATGTTTTAAAATGGCACTTGGTGGACCTGTTTATTCATAATGAGTGGGAATGTGGCAGAACTGTTCTGAAGGGACTCCAGCACTGCAATTTTCCCATGTTCTATGAAAAGTGGTTGCATTCAAAAAATTACCGTACTAAGTTTTTGTTTCTTCCACTCCTGGCTTTTGATAAGGGTTATACACACCTTGAGGATTTATGCAATAAAGCTGATTTGCCAAGTTAAACAGCCATCAAAATGAGCAGTTTTTTATCTGAGCCTAATAACCTGCTACAGACTTACAAAGCATTCTATAAGAATACTACTGACTGCTGAAGTAACACAGTCTTTTAATTTTGCAATACAGCAAATTAAAATAAGGTATCTGAAAGAGAAAGACAAACAGCCTTCTGGAAAAGGGAAAAGTAGACCATTACACTCTGCAGTACACTAACTGCTCTACTGAAGCAAGTAGCTTAATTTTTCTTCATTTCCTTATAATCAACAAGCAAGTCTCTGAGTAAATAAATAAAGGCAGTGGGGCTGCACATGCTTGGCTATCATTCCAGTCCTCCATGAAATACTGGTACTTTCTGCCTTCTTGAGTCCTCACTCCCCACTGTGCAGTAGAAACATTTTCTTCTATCCAATAAAACTGTCAAGAAAGCCTTAAAAAAAACCCTTTCATACTGACCTACTTAGTAACTAGTACCAAAATAAATTTACTTTAAACCAGAAAAAAGTAAGTACAGGACTATAATGCCACGTTAACGAGGGATTTGGTTCTATCAATGGCAAAAATGCTGTTCTAGGCTTTATTTTGCATGACACACAAAAGAAGCCAATAATGTAACTCACCTAACTCAGCCTTTGCAAAATATCATAAAACATATTTAATATAATTTTGAAACCCAAAAGCTAGCAGAGAACATGTGAAAATGTGCCAAACAAATGCCAGAAGACAAAAATTAGCACAGGTTGTGACTTAAACTGAAATCCCATTCATTCTCCCCCATTCCCTTCTTGAAATGAACAAGGTTTTTTGTATTAACATGTGGCCAAGACTTGAGTTTTCAGAACATATTTATCAATGCCTAACAGTTTTCCTAATCTAAAATTTGCATGTTCTTTGTGTCAAGTTTAGCAGAAAGTATATGTATTACTTGTTTAGAAATAGTTTATTTAGAGTGCATACTTCTATATAATGTTGGCACACACTCTGTATTGCTATACATAATACATAGAACACACACTGTGTATTGTACTATATGCAAGTATAGTATGTGTCTATCAAAAGAAGGTGCAATCACTCTCTAAAGGGGAAAACTTTCTGTTCATATTGTTCTGGCAGAAGCAGTCTGGCTGAGGTAGACTGGACTGGAGAAATAGAAGTTTGTTCCTTCTTTGAAAGTAAAATTAGGAGGTGTTTCTGGAGTGCAATAGTAGTCAGGACAGCAAGCTGTGAGCTTGTATCACGAATTAAGAGAGAGATTCCAGAGAAAACAAATGGGATCTCAACACAAGCCTCAGAAATGCTGAAACGAGATATTTTTCGCAAAGACCAAGGAGGACAGCAAAGAGCTCATTGCAATCCAGAAAGGCACTAAAAATTGATGGTCAGAAAGAAACCTGAGGAAAGAACCTGTCTTTCGAGGACCCAGTGTTTCCATTCCTTCTCACTCTGCAATACTTCTGTTCTCTATTTTCCAAGTTAACTACTTGTGTCTTCTGTTTTTGCATGGTACTTCAAAGAAAAGGTGCAAGCAGATGCACATCAAAAAGGTGGTACTCAGTGTCTTATGATGTAGCCTTTCCTTACCAAATTATTTCCATAATTGGTTCATAGGCTTCATCACAAAAACCAAACAAACAAACAAACGAGGTGCCTATCAAAGACACAAAACCTTGACTGACAAAACACACTGGGTACAAACAAATCCCATGGACACACCACCATTACAGTGCGGTTTCAAATGAAAAAGGAGAAGATTCCATTAACATGTAAATACTTCTAAGACAAAGGAAATGAACTTATTCTCTAAAAATGTGTTCTTATGCTGTTGCATTGTTTATCCTATCACTGATTAATTTTTCAGCCAACATAGTCCCCAAAAAGTTGATGGTAGCTCTTTCAGAGAGATGCTACATCTTGCCATTTTTAAAGAACCCTCAGACATTGAAACCCACTGACTCACAAAACCATTACACCACACAAGGAACAGGTTTCATACAGACTAGAAGCCTTTGTTTGCAAAAAGTAAACTCTTTACTTAAGCATCTCTGCTGATGTAGTTCAGTAGGTAAAATGCCTATTTATATTAGTAAACTGGAGGTTCTTGGCACAAGAGCCTAGCAGCAGTTTTTTCCTTTATTAGGCTCTACTCAAAAAGCCATTATAGAGGTATGTGTTATGGTCCTCTTAGCACAGACTGCTCCATGAACTTAAAGAAATTAATCTCTCTTTCAGTTTTATATTCTAATTTTAGTCCAAGGATCCAAGTCACATGTCATGGAGCTGTGTAAGATGCTAATAAAAAATTAATAATTTAAGCTTTTCTTCCATTTCAAACATAGGCTTACATCAGTTGCAATAACCACCAACAAAAGCAAGAATGTAACTGTGAAGTGACATGCAATTGCATACATTGCATTGGCACAAAATAAGATATAATTAAGCATAAAATGTTTTGGTTTATTTTAAATAATACTGTTTAGGACATAAATACATATAACTACAAATATATAAAACAAGGTTTGACAACTACCCTACAAAGCTAAAGTTTTAACAATTAATAACAGGAAAGTGACTAATTTTTGCTTCACTTCAATCAAGTCATAACTAAAACAGGTTATCCTGTTTGTTTTGCTATCTCTAAAGGGCTCAGAAAATAAACTATGGAAGAATCCCCCAGAGTGGTACAAATAATAGGTGATGAATTTGGAAACTATCCTTTTGTGTTCTGACAATGTATGTCTGCCAGGGAAACATTCTGTATGTCTTATACATACACTAAGTTAGGTAAGTAAGCTATATATAGTAAATGGCTGGCATTTTCCCAAACTGTTAACATGCACTGGTACACTGAATTACGCTTACACAGTTGGTTAAGCTTTTTACTGCAAAAAATAAAATTAACTTAGTTTACTCAATCCAGAGTGCTTTTTGGCTTGAAACAAAACAGATAAACTCTTAAAACATTAGGACTGAGTTGTACAGAATCTGATTATTCTTTTGTTGTTGTTGTTTTTAAACACAAAAGCTAATGTAAGGAAACCTCACCAAGAATCACATTTACAGTTACATGTTGACTTGAGATTGAATGATTAAAAACAATTTCCATGTCAAGCTGTGGGTCGGAATAAGGTGTCATACAGTACTTCAGCCACTGCGGCCAACTATCTGTTTGCTTCAGTAACACAAACGTGAGAATGAATTCTGGCACTTGTCAGCCTATGATAAGTTACTACCAGACTAATACTTGTCAGCAGAGCAGTAACTGATTACACAGTAAAAATGTACTGAAAAAAGGTGATGAACATTCCATGAAGGAAAGATGTAAAAAAAAATAAATAAAAAAATAATAATAATCACACCAGTCACTATAGTCCATGGCAGAGTAATTCTGCAGTTCCCTGTTTTAATTTATCAAGGCAAACTACCCAATAACAATTTTACCCAATATTTCTCAGTAGAATCCTTCCAATAAAAAAAAAAACAACAAAAACAGGAAAAGCAAATGTCTATGAACTTTGATATATCTAGTAGCAAATTAAGTACAGTAGTCTTGACACTACTGTCAGTCTCTATTTAATAGGATGGATGTTCTTCCATGCCACGCTCACAGTCTGTACAACTGAGAGTGATGGAGCCTTCAGGAATCAGCCTGTACTCACTGATATTTTCCACTTACATCTGATGCTTCAGAGCAACCTAGAGTCTCTTCCAAAAAGGGCCACCTTTTCATAATACTGAACAATCATCTGCCGACTGAGAACAGGATACATTTAACAGAGTGCTTTGTTTACTTATGCCCCATGCTGCAGCAGAAATGAAACACATGATCTAGCAATGCATTACAATCCCACATCTAAACACAGGTAACAGAGCCAGATTCCACCCTTTTTCTCATGCTGAGTACCAGGAAAGGAACAGAACGGGATAAGCAGACCTGACACAACCTGCAAACAGCAGTTCAGCTAAAGCAGCTCTCTCTCATTACACACCACTCAAATAGAGCTAAAGGACTCAAACTGTAGGAATAAATGTAAACCAACAGCTTGGTTCTCAGCGATATTGAGCAACCTCAGGTGACGTGCAAAGCTCTAGTTACCAGATGCCTCCTTCCAGTGGGTACAGAGCAACTTAACTTCGGTACTAGTTATTATTAGCTATATTTAACACTGACAGAAGACATTCAGTTGATTAAAGGACTAGGTCTTAAAAAGTCTTAAACAGTTCCTGAACAAGACGTTCAGAACAAGAACTATATGACAATGTACTGCTGCCTTAATCAGTTTATCATATTGGTCATTACCATGTAGAGTAAGACGAATGCCTATTAACACATTACTATTTAATACGTACATAGAATCAGATACAATGTAAATCAATCTCCAAAGTAAATTTATGTTCACATTTAAGAAATATTCTAAAGACCCTGATTCAGAGCAATACAAAAATGAAGGAATAAGTAGGTTGATCATAGATTAGCTGGCAAATTTCAAATATGAGAATTCAAAGTTAATTTTCAAATTATGTAAATAATTACATAAAGAATGAATATCAAAGAATGTTTTTAATTTTAAATGCTAAAAATTGTCCAACCTCTGATACTTAATTACAAGCAATTTTAAGCTACAGCTTTAATTCAAAGGATGACTGACTGGGTCAAACACCACTCTACTCTTTTATTAAACCATGTATCAAGGAGTCTGATTCAGTACAGCTAAACAGCAGCCTATGTTCAGAAAACTAGCAATTGGATTGCAACTAGCTCATCCATAACCAAAACTAAACTCCTCTGAAGTTTAAAATAAATAATCTTGAATTCAGAGCAGCACATTAAGCAAATTTGAAACAAAGTCGGAGGTATGGAGATATAACAGCCTATTAAAATCCAGAATGTTTTTTCCACTTCACAGCTATCTCAGTAATGATAGGTTTTAGCTGTAAAAACAAATTGACAGACTGGATGGGCTTCTGGAAACAAAAGTTGTTTTCTCCAGCACTACTGGAGAAATGTTAACTGCACTTACCATCTGTAAGAGGATGATAATGCTTATGTACAGTCCTCACAGGGATTTTGGTGAGGATTAATTAATATTTTTAATGTGCTTTGAAGATTAAACAGTCAATAAGAGCACAGTTTATTATTCATTTACTTTAGGAAAAGTAGTTCTTTACAACAAAAACAAGGAACAATAATTATAATATCATTGCACAGTAGGAATAATATTATAAAATTATATACTTAAATTCTATATAATAGTTGAACTGCAGCTTTTAATAAATTTCACCTTTCTGAAGGTTTTAAACCAACTTTCAGTACTTCAGAAGTTTGAAAGCATCTTTCCTTACATTTTCAGGAATAATTTATAACCTGGAACTCCGGCCTAGTCATGGGTACTTCCCAAAGCAGTGAATCCTCACTCAACTTTTTTTTCAACAGAAGAAATCATCCTTCTTGACAGAATATGTTCTTGTCTTCAGAGTAAGAATACTCCCCCCACTGCATCTGTAGCAGAAAAGTACTTACACTCTTCTGTGAGGTGGGTAAAAATCAGAGGGTTTTTTTCCAAATTAATCTGGAGAGAAGGCTGGATCAGAAAGAATGATGCTTGCAAGCTGAGAAATTTCACCTGTCCACCTGGTATAAGACACTTGACACAAGACTGCCATGCCAGGAACAAGATCTTCCAATCTGTTTCCACCTCCAGGTATTGTGTCTGATCTATTTCACATTGGATAAATATTGACGGGTGGCCATGTTCTCTGCAGGGTGTATGCCAGGTGAAAACAAGGCTATTAGCATTTGAAATGCTCCCTAGTACTTGGGAGTTGAATTCAACTCTTCACTGCTCTTAGAAATTACTAGTGGAAGAGCAACTCAGTCTTCCAACACTGTAATGAATGACAGACAGAGGATTTTCCCCTCTATCTGATTCTTAATCAGCATGCATAATCACGAAAACTTGTACTAATGAAGTATAAATCCATGGGAATTTCTTAACTCCCAGCATAAGGCGGAGATCTTCCAATGTATTAACTGGAGCCTGGGCTCTTTCTAATCCTGGCAATACTCTGTTCAGCTCTATTACAGTAATTTAGGACAATTACATCTAAATTCCAGGCAACAGAACACGTAGCATTTAATGTTTACTGTTTTAACACATGCGTGCTCTTTTTGTTTAATACTGTTGTCAGCCACCCTTCTAGAGCTTTTTCCAGCACATTCATGCAGTGCCTACGTTGTAATATAGACCTTAGTGAATTAATGGGCCAGTTTCAAAGACAGGATTTGTCCATTCAGCATGGAGACAATGTATGCCAGCTACCAAAGGACTTTGCAAACACACACAAAAAAACATATGAAAAGTTACAGAATTCAAAAAGTAGGGATTTTATGGTTGTGGTTAAAGATACTAAACTACTAGAAGAAGGATTTTATGAAAGTCTATCAATTTAAGGACATTAGAGCCATGTCAAAGCTCTTTATTATTACATCAGAAACTCCAAATTATTTTCCAATTTCTTTGATGTAATGAAAGACAAAGATTTTTTTTTCCACCTCAAGTTTAATGCTGCATAACATCATGTCTAGGTGGGTTGTTTGTATAAATTGAAAAATGTGTCACACTAACAAGTAATACTATTGACTGTATCCATTATAATAGAAATAGATGAAGAATATCATAGGGAACAAAGAAAGAATGGCTACAAAATATAACTAAAAATACCGAGTATTTAATACTTCTTCATAAAGGATAAAGAAGTTAATTGCTCCTTAAAGAAAATTAAAATAATGTATGTTGTAGTTATGAACTATTTATATTTTCAGTGGCTCAGGGAAAAACAAAAAACTACAGAGACTGCTAAAGGCAAGATAGGTGAAAAGAGAGGAGGACAGGGAGCAAAACAAACAAAGAAAATCAGTCTGTCCTTAGCTATCTACCATTGTTCTTATATAATTTACCTCACGAAGTTTGAGAAAAAAAAAAATAAGTCACTATTTCTGTATTTTAGATGAGTGCTACTAGACTTCTTTAAAAACGTGTTGGGGAAAAAAAAAGGAACAGCTTAAAAATAATATTTGAGAGAAAAAAACCACAAAACACTGACATTCATAGGGCTAGCAAGTAGAGGAGAGTCAAGAGAACAGTTTCACTGAGAAAGAAAGGAAAAACTACTGTAGAAGAATCAGTAGCTAGGACTATAAAGGACAACTGCTAAAGAAATAAAGGAAGTTAAATGTCTGCTTCCAGATCATAACTCCAGTCATGCAGGCAGCACAGTATCCATTTATCACTTTCAACATTGAGTTTCAGGAGAAGAATCCAAAAGCAGATCACAGTTTAATCACAAGGGAGCAGGCAGCAGGCAGCAAATGAACACCTTGGAAAGCAGAGATGAAGGGAAGGAACGAATACACAAATAAAAGCAAGCCAGGAGGGCTGAAGAGCAATTTACTAGAAGAAGCATCGTTCAAGAAGCTAAAATCATGTCCAAATGGAGAAAATAGAAAGGATAATAAATTCTGACAGGCACAATGTAAAAAACACAAGAAAGACTTGCCAAGAAGAAACAACTAGCAAAACACATGAAATCTTGTAATAAATCTTCCCTCAAATACATCCAAGTAGGATCCCTCCTAGAGACTGCAGAATGAAAGGATCAGCACAACAGGAGCATGCAAAGACAACAAGGCAATTGCTGAGAATCTGAATGACTTATTTTAATTTGTATTCAGTGTAGAGCTTCCCATGCTGAAATAGTCTGCGAGGGCATAGAGAGTGACCAGCTGGAGGAACCATCTCAAACTGAAGTACACATAGAAAAGGCTGTGTAACTAATTGAAAAAGGAACAACAGCTCATAAGAAACAAACATCGCTTATCCAGGGATTACTAAATGAACTCAGGGGTTAACCAGAGAACCACAAACTGTGATATGTAGCATCTGCTCTAAAATCACCTCAGAATATGAGGCCGGGAAGGTGGCAGATGCAATGGTAACTTCTAGAAAGGCTCCTATATTTACTACTCTGTAGATAATAAGTAATAGAAGTGGCAGACAGATAAAAAATATTATGCACAGTAGACCAGTCAACATCGCTTTTGTAAAGGGAAGTCTTGTTTGACAAGTGATAGAATCACAGAACATTTTAGCTCAGAAGGGACCTCTCTAATCCACTTCATCACAATCAGACTTTAGAAAGGGCTGATTTCTATCAGGTTGCTCAATGCCTTGTTCGGCGACTTCTGAGTATATCCAAGAATGGAGATCCCACAATTCCTCTAGGCACCTGGTCTGGTGTTTGACCACCCTCAAAGTGAAAAAAACAAACAAAAACCATTCTTTACATCAAATTTTAATTTCCCTTGTGGCATCCTGCGAGGAGACTCTGAGAAGAGTCTGTCTGCCTTTCCAACAATCTCCAATTAGCTAGTTGAAGACAGCAATGCTGAAGGTGCTGGCAGATGTCACTGTGAGGCCACGCTCTAACATCTTCAGAAGGTCTCCCCTGAGTCTCTTCGCCTGTTTAAGGCTAAACAAACCGAGCTCTCTCAGTCTCTTCTTTTATCTTATGTGCTGAAACCCCCTGAACAGCTTCAAGGCCTTTGACTAGCCTTGTTTTAGTATATCACTGTTTTTTTCGTCATTGTACTGAAGAACCCCAAACTGAGCACAGTATCCTAGAACTGGTCTCGCAGGTGCTGAACAGAGGGGAAGAATCACTTCCCTCAACCTGCTGGCTACATTCTTACTAATCCAGCAAAGTATGCAACTGGACTTCACTGCTGCAAGGGTGACATGCTGACTCGTGTTCAGCCAGAAATTATCTGCAGACTTGCTGGAGTGTACTTCATCCCATCACGCAAGTCATTATTGAAGATATTAAAACATTATCAGCCCCCCATCTACTCTTGAGGAATGCTTAGTCACCTGTTGGGTTTTGTACCACTGATCACAACCCTTTGAGACCAGGAACCTACCCAGTTTTCTAGCCACATCTCTCTGATTTGGTTATAAGGACACTATGGGAGGTCAGGAAAGACCTGTCACTAGAAAATAAACGCTTTCACAGTTAACTCCATAAAGCTCTAATTTCAGTATATTTTTAGGGTAAGTAGGAGCACTTTTTATTACCCATCTACAGTTTTACTAAAATTGCTGCCTCCTAACACTACCGAAAAAAAAAATCAGTTTCATCTACCAAATTTAAATGGAAAAGATTACTATCAAAAAATAATAAAAGCTTCACACTTGCCAATTTACTTTTCATCACCATTTTTTTTCACACATGTACCCCACTTTGCACCCAAGACTGCTTTGGTTTCAAAGTAGGAATTTCCTAGCTGGTGATTTAAAAACCAGAACAGTACCTCTTCGCATTTGGCTACATCATGTGCAAAAGAGAGATATAAATGGGTACTCAAGGAAATGGGTCTGGCAGTGTTCCTTGCACTATTTGAAAGAATCATGTTGCCTAAAGTTAAAAGGTAAAGGTAAATTGTGCATTCTTAATGCAGAAAAAAAATACTTGTCTTGGTTCATTGAACTAAAGTGATTGTTCAACAAGTGCTTCACATATACAAATATACAGTTCACATAACACTGAAGGTCAAAAGAGAGGAGAACAATCTGAATTTCACCGGCCAAATATGCCAGATACTTACTTTAAACTTTTTATGTAGTAAAACCAAATACTAATGCCAACCACATAAGAACACACAATAGGTGCCACATTTGGAATATTCCTTATCTTTTCTCCATTCCTAAAACTTAATTCCCAGAAACTGTTTTAAGACAAGTGCTGTGCTAAGTTATAGAAAAAATAATCAAAATGCTGTATATTAAGCAAGGAAAGGTTAACTTATGCATTTATGCATACAGTGAAAAATATTCATAGAATAATCTACAGACAGAAAATAGTGCTAGAAGTAGCACAGGTAAGCTGGGAAAAGCATGATGAAGTTCTGCTGTGCCATCCTGGAATTTTTCTGTGATGATAACCATTCAATACTGAGTAGAATTCAATGCATATTAATACTCTAAGGCTATGTGTTTCTTCCACACACAATTTCTCCTTAGAAAAGTCTCTCAAATTCTAGTTTTAGTTTCACAACTGAATCCTTTCCCTTATTAAACATGTGCAAAACCCTTGATTAACAGAATGTTCTCATTAGTGATGCTGGGGGAATAAGTCCATACAGCAACACATCTGGGCTTTATACAGTCTTTCAGCTGGCCTCAAACTCCAATTTGTGGAATTCCTCTAGCTTCTACGTTACCTTTCTGGAAATTTGCTCCTATCAGCCGTTACCTTTCATTCTTTACAAGCAGAAATATCTAACATCAATACATCGGTTTATCAATATGAATCTTGAGATTTGTGTTTCTAAAGGACAACTGCTCCCCCGGAGGCAATCTACCAGTGTTTGTAGTCACAGAAGGGAACCATGGGAATTCAGAATTTACAGAAGCTCAATCAGAAGAGTAAACAAAGGCTATGTGTACACCATTACCTCATCATATTCATTTTAATTCAGTTAAAGAGATCTTATTATATACTGGCCTTGTGGGTTGTGCCCACATTGAGAAAGCAAGCTCTAAGCAAACAACCTCACAGTCATACAAGATTGAAGTCTAACTGTATTTCTGATTTTGGTCCCAGGTGCAACAACATTAGTTTTACATTTCTTGCCCTTAGGAGGCCATTGCCAATTACAAATAGCTCAGACATTGGCAGCCATCACACCTCTGAGAAAACTTCCTTCAGGGATGGGGGAAGACATGATTGTTATCTCTTTTAGAGGCCAAGGAAATCTCAGATTACCATCTGCACAGTGAAACAGTTCAAAAAAGAAGAGTCAAGGACAAAGCATCAACTGACACTTATTTTGATTTGAATTACATCTGTGCTTAGTTCCATTTAATACATTTGGATGTTGTGGGTTGACCCTGGGTAGCAACCAAGCACCACCCAGAAGCTCACTCACTCCCCATGGGACAGGGGAGAAAACAGGAAGAACAAGAGTAACAAAAATCATGGGTCAAAATAGAGACAGGGAAATCACTTATCACTTACTGTTGTGGGCAAAATAGACTCAACTGAGGGGATTTAAGTTCATTTATTGCCAAATAACAAATCTAAGTTTAAATACTGATTCAAGTATTGGAAAACAAAAGATGACATTTAAATACTTATGCAAAAACACCTTTCCTTCTCCTTTGCCAGACTCCACTTCCAGGATCACTTAATTTCAAACACCTTGTCTTGCCTCCCCCCTTTCCTAGTATCCACTTCTTCCTTCCAGACACTTCTCCTCCCTTGCTACTGCCACAAGTTACAATCAGTCCCTTCAGTGAGGCAAGGAGGACCACATGATACCAGGGTCAGTGCTTAGTGGTTTCTCTCTGCCACTCCTTGTTTCTCACTCTTCCTTCTCACTCTTTTCCTACACTCCATCCTCCACAGGTTGCAGTCCCTTCAGGGGCATACCTGCTCTGCCGTGGAGCAGCTCATATTCCTCTGACTTTGTTGTTCCCTCCTCTGCCCTCAGTGTTTCGTGCCCCTTTCTTTTTCACATAGGTGCCACCAACTTGGCTGATGGGCTCAGCTGTGTCCTATGATGGGTCTATAATGGAGCTGACTGGAACCAGCTGTGTCCAGCATGTGGCAGCCCCATGTCTCTTCTCACAGAAGCCACCCCTCCAGTGTCCCCTCCCTACCTTAGCTAACAACACCTTGACATCTGCACTCAATCCATTTGGTCAGGTCTAGTTCAACCCACCAAGAACCCTTCTCTGGTTCATTCAAGTTAGAGACCACAGTTAGATTTCAGTTGACATAAATTGAAATACAAGCAGAAACTTAAAATAGAAGCTACTGTTTTTTAAAATACATTTTTAAACTTCAGATTTATTGTCTGTGAGTTCTGAAACTGCCAAACAAATACAATTATTTTTATGAGAACTAAGTTAGCAGCAAATACTGTTTTAGTTTTCTTTATCATATAGAACCTCTACTACAAAGGGCATACCAGTCCTGAAAAATGCTCCTTCTACATTCATTTGCGAAGTTAAAATTGGCAGTCTAGGTTTTCTGTCACACACAAGTTATTCCCAAAAGTTTAGTAAGTTTTGTTGCTTAAACAAAATGGAATTTGCATGCAAACGATCCAGGAACTGTTTCAGTCACTTTCTAAGCTTTCCTTCACAGAGATATTACTTCTAATTAGAAGGACACCTTGCTATACAGCAATAACTTTAAACATCATTATTTTAAGACCCATTCAGAGATCTGTCTTGTCTATGTTTGCTCCCCACACACACTGGTTGCTGAAAGGTGGCCAATTTGCCTAAATTTCTTTTTTTTCAGCATTTAGTGTAATTTTCAGTCACATATTTTCCAGAACTGAGTCACTGCTGTTTGCAAAATTTTTAAGCCTCTGGCTGCTTTTCAGCATCTGGGTCCAGTAATATACTTTGGCCACAGCCTGACTACATGTCACAAGATGACATAGGGGCATTTACACATGAAATCGGACCATGGAGAACAGAAAGGACCCATGAAGGTTCCTGGCTCAATAATTAAGGAAAAGGGCAGTCTCCAATAGCTTTAATTGCCTTTTGTCAAAAGCATGACCAATGCTATACAACTATGTAGGAAGGGAGATCACTGACTGATGGTTTGCTATTGCAGCTCTGAAGACAGAGTCATGACTTGTGTGGCTGTGAGGAAGTCAGGGATGCTGTCACAGCATAACACTGTAATAAATGAGGGATTTAAATTCTTCTCATTTAAATTCTATAAGTATTATAACAGCAATTAATGTAGAAACTTGAATTTTTTTTAGCCATCATTAGACAGTGATTCCTAAAGAAGCCATACAGCAAATACGCAAGAGCAGAAGCAATTTTCCATTGAGTTCAGAGCGGCATGCAGGCTTCACCAAAAAAAAAAAAAAAAAAAAAAAAAAAAAAAGCGCCAAGAGCCACTTTGCTTGGCCTTAATATATTCAAATTCAACATGATTGATGGTATTCTGTTTTCCCTGTTGATACAAGTATTTTTGTTTAAGTCATTGTAATATTTAAGTAACTTTGTTACAAGAGACACCATTGGCTCCAAGGCTGAAATTTTAATCATGGCAAGGCATTGGAGTGGAAATACTAAATATTTATAACTTTTTGGAAAATTCTTGAAAATTTCTTATTTATTTAAGGAAAACTATGCAGTCATAAAGCACATTTCCAGAATGCAAACAAATACTGTTTTCATGAAGGGCAAAAAATTATTGGGAAACATTTCAGAGAGCAGGTATCCTTGCCCATTACCAATGTACACATCAGTCCATTCACTCTAAAGTCTTTTTATTTCAAGCACTGCAACTGAATCACACTATTTTGTCTCTGCTTATCACTGTATCTTTTTAAAATGTTGGCTACTAAAAAAAAACCCCAACACAACAACCAACACTTCAGTTTACTCCAGTTCACATTCAGAGAATTGTTTTGGTTATGGCTCAAGTAGTTTCTCCCCATTTCAGGCTGATTTTTTATGTAGCCACTTTACCTGTTTGGCAGCGTACTCCCTAAAGGTCACATCTCAAAAATATTATCCACAGAGGGTTTGATACACATTAGCAACTAAAACTTCACTAACTCACAACAACCTTCTGACTATCTCTCTGAACTGTTGCACTAAATAACGTAACTAAATTTTGTAATAAGCAGAGCAATCAGAACTACCAGAAGATAATCTACATCCTGCTTACTGTAAAACCTATGCAAAAGAAAACAACTCTCCCAACAAGTTGCAGCAAACTATAAGGAAACCAGAAAAACCTAAGTTCCAAAAAAACCTTCTTTAGAAGTAATTCCGTGACCACTCTAACAATGAATGTCACTCTCTGGGTTGGATTCCAACTGAAAGCTGTCACGAAATGATCCTGTATTCACGGTATTCATAAAATGGTTACTTCCAGTATCTACTGAAAAGCAATACATATTATAATTTTTCTGTCAAGAATGCATTCATTTGGGGCTGTTTCTTTCCACCTAGCTTCCAGAAGGTAACTACCATGCCTGGTGGTGCATCCCCCCACCCTTCCCTTTTCTCCTGGACCTCTTTACGATCTCAGAAACTCCTGTCAAAACTTGGCCTTGGTGTAACAAGTTGGGGGATTAGGTGGTACTGTTTGTTCCAGGAACTCCTACAAGTCTGAGGCCAGGAGCGAGAATGGGAACAATCAGTTATCCCCTGGTAGCCTCAGAACATACCTTATCTGAACTGTAACTCAAGTGGCGCGGTACCATCATTACTGAAATTCCAATGATTACCAACCTGGATTATGGCCCCCGTGGAAATTTACTGATGACTAAAGCCAACCATCTCATGATCCTATAAAACAGCAGTCCTAAGTGAGGCCCTTTGAGCTCTCCTGGACTGCAGCAGGCTGCGACCAGCATCTCCGCCAAATTGAATGCCTCTCAGAACCCGCAAACTCATTAAAGTTTGATAAAGTTAGAGGTCCATTGCCAAAGACCAACAGTGGAGCCTAGGCCGAAACCTTTCAATCCTTGAGGCTCAACCCTTTCCTGCTTTTGCTGAGAAATGCCAAGACATTCGGTGTATTTCACTGAACTTAAGGGGAATTTTTAGTGGGTATACCATATTATATATAGAGATGTATATATAAAAAATATGGATATAATCATGTCTGTGTGTAGGCATGTGTGAATCAATTTAAATAGTCTGTAGATGCATGATTTAATTGCAAAGCGAGTCTTGAACTACTGCTAGATGTATATGTTATCCTTAGACATAAACCATTGACCAAGTCTGAGACTAAGATTGGACCTAGTTGCACTTAGACTCCAATGCAAAGGAGTTTAGAAAGCCAGGGGTCTATGCTGAATGTCGTAACTCAGCGGGAGGGTCCTCCTTATCCTTTGCATCCACAATCTCTCTGTGAGTCATTCTAACTTGAGTGTAACTTAATTTTCCTTTGTGTACTTCTTCCATGCAATAATAGAGTGAACCTTGCCATCTTCAAATCTTTAACTAAGTCACTATTTTGATTAATTTTGTCAAATCACTTTGTTAATCAACTAATGATGAGTGCTATTGCAATATCACAATCAAATCCTTTGATTTGCTGCAAATAAATTCTAAACTGCTACTAAATCAAATTTTTTAAAGTCACTCATTTGCAACACCATGAAAGCCACTGCTCATTAAGCCATCAGCTTAAAAACTAATAGATGGAAATGAAAAAATATTAGAGGAAAACAGAGAAAGTATGATCTCCTAAAGCCTTGTTCCTTTATTAATGTATTTATTCATTTTTTGCAGGTGTCCCATCAGTGACTTCCATTTGCCATTCAATTGCCTCAGAACTTTCCATAAAGCCTATCTGAACTTTGATTTCTCTGACTGAACCAAGGTTTTTCAAACCACATTGCTTAAATGAAACCACTGTAAATTATCCACAACAGACTACAGTTTTTAGACTAACAACAATAGACTAAAGTTTTACAGTCATTTTAGAAACAGCTTGTGCCTTCTACGCAAAGCAAATAATCCTCAGAAATGCTAAAAAATTAATAAACCCACTATCTTCTATGAAGATATGACAATATGGCTTCTTCCTTTTTTAACAGTGAACCTCAAAACGAGAAAAATTTGGAAAAGAATTGAGAAACACTAAGCAAGTTCCTCCTGTAGTCCTGCCTTCCATAGACTTTCATTTTAATATCTTAAGAATGCAAGAGCTGCCTGAGGATAGGTGACTCTTTTTTCTCTTTCTAGATTCAATCATTACCATGTGTTCTCTTTGGAATCAGTAGAAAAGAATACTCACTGTATGGAAAAAGGAAATTCCTCTTTCAAGGTATTTTTTCTGATCAGATTTCTGTACAGGAAAGCCATTACAGTGCCCAGAAATTTTTGTCTGCAGGATTAACACAGACACACTGAGATACTAATGAAATTAATTAAGACTTTAGATACATTGCCTTGTTATGGAAGAATGTCAATTGAAGATGAAAATCACTACAGAGCGAACTGTAAATCTTAGGGTCTTTTTAGAAATTTTTATCTTGAGACAGCCACACTTAAAAGTTGGGATACATCTAACAAAGTTAGGCTTATGCACATGAACAAGTTTAGATTCAGTCAGAGTGTGATGGGTTGACCTTGGCTGAATGCCAGATGCCACTAAGCTGCTCTATCACTCCCATCTTTTTTCAGGACAGGGGAGAGAAAATATAACAAAAGGCTTGCAGGTTGAGAAAAGGACAGGGAGTGATCATTTGCCAGTTACCATCATGGGCAAACCAGATTCAACTTGGGAATATTAGTTTAATTTATTACCAGTCAAGTAAGAGTAGGAGAGAATAAAAAACTGAATCTTAAAACATCTTCCCCCCAACCTGCCCTTCTTCCCAGGCTAAACTTTTCTCTACATTTTCTCTACATCCTTGCCCTGAGCAGCACAGAGGGACAGGGAATGGGGGTTGCAGTCAGTTCATCACACCTTGTTTCTGCAGCTCCTTTTTCCTTAGGAAAAGGAGTCCTCACACTCGGCCCCTGCTCCAGTGTGGGGTCCCTCCCATGGGAAACAGTCCCCTGAACTTCTCCAACACAAGTCCTTCCCACTGGCTACAATTCTTCACAAACTGCACTAGCGTGAGTCCATCCTTTCCATGGGGTGCAGTCCTTCAGGAACAGACTGCTCCAGGATGGGTCCCCCTGTGAGGTCACAAGCCCAGCCACAAACCTGCTCCAGTGGGGGCTCCTCTCCACAGGGGTCCACAGGTCCTGCCAGGAGCCTACTCCAGCACAGAATTCCCACAGGATCACAGCCTCCTTCGGGCATCCACTTGCTCTGGTGTGCGGTCCTCCCTGGGCTGCAGATGGATGCTCCAGCATAGACCTCCACAGGCTGCAGGAGGACAGCCTGCCCCACCATGGTCTGCAGGGGAATCTCTGCTCCGGTGTCTGGAGCACCTCCTCCCCCTCCTGCTGCACTGACCTTGGTGTCTGCAGGGCTGTTTTCTCTCACATTCTCTCACTTCTCTCTCTCCAGCTACTGTTCCTCAGCAGGGTTTTTTTTCCCCCTTCTTAAATACATTATCACAGAGGCGCTACCACCATCGCTGATGGGCTCAGCCTTGGCCAGCAGCAGGTCCACTTTGGAGCCAACTGGCATTGGCTCTATTGGACCGAGGGAAAGCTTCTGGCAGCTCCTCACAGAAGCCATCCCTGTAGCCCACCCCCCACTACCAAAACCTTGCCATGCAAGCCCAATACACAGAGTCAGGGCCAAAACTAGAACTTATCCATTCAAAGTAGTTATCTACCCTTAGGACACGATTCACCTCATCCTAAAGAAAACATCCACCTTAGACGACTCAAAAATTTGGATCTTCTCTTACTACAGAATCTAAGAAATCAGCTCAGATGTCAAATTCTGGTCTGGATATTAAAGGTCAATTACATTAATTCTACCCAAAAGATTAATATGAATTTCTTCCTTCCATTTCTTCCCCAGAGGCTTCAACTCAAATTTGTTTCTTCCTCCAGATGACCTTCTAATAACAAGTACCAGAATAAGAAAGTCTAGCATTTCCACCTGGGGTATAATGATTTATTAAGATTTCATAAAGTATCTCCACTAATGCACATGAGACTTTTTCTGGATATGACAACTATCAGCAGTTCCATAACTGGAAAACACACAGGCAGTTTGACTGTAAAGAGAAAATAGTGTACTTCAGCATAAACTGCGACCTTTCTATTTACCTGCCAATGAAAGAACAAAATCTTATTCCTTTCCAGTGGACCTTGCATGGCAAACAAACCAGATTATTAGCATGGCTACACCCAGAAATACCCTTCATTTCAAGATGGCTTAGTGAAACAATGAATATTTCTTTACAGTAAATAGAGGCTATGCAACCTCCCTCTCTGCATGGGAAGTAAACAATAACTTGCAAATTGTAACAAAGCCCTCCTTTTCCTCTGCTCCCAAACAAAACACAAGAAACATAATTTGCCTTTTATACTGAAAGCCTTTGTCTTTTTAGCTGCAGAGACCATGGCTTACAGATGTTATGAACTTATCACACATCTTTGGACTTCTTTATTTCACAGAGTAGGCAGGCTGTTGCAGATAGGAGCGACTTTTTCTGTAGGACAAGAACTGCTTAAAAAAAATAGCTGAATCAAATGATCACTTTTGTGATGCATCCCACACAGAACTTATTTTCCTGGCTGACACAATGTCTCCAAAGTAGCTGCCTTATTAAAACTAGAAAAATGTTTCGACAGGGAATGAGCAATTGAAATTATCAGTTCTAGCACATTATTGAATAACTTCAGAGAATTATTTCATTACTTTCAAAAGAGAAAGTTCTGTACATATCCTAACATTAAGTGATGGTTTTATTATTATTATAACCCTGCATAGTCAGGCAGTATCGCCCCCATTTCACAAAACTGCTATAATTTATATAGCTTAACAAAAACTATTGCATTGAAATTCAAGCCCAAGGGCCACTACACTTTTTATGGGATGTTTAACTCTTAAAAAGTGTTAATAACAAAAGCTACTTTTACTGGGTTATTATTGCAACTGGCAATCCTTGCAATTGTCGCATTATTCATGCTTTAAGTAAATTTAAGAAATACTTTTTTCCCTCAATCCTTTGGAGAATTTTAAATTCAAGAAAACCTTTGCCATCTCTTCTGTGCTGAAATAGAGAAAATTATTTTTGACTGTTTGAAAACTCACATTCTTCAGTTCATAAGGTTCTCAGATCTGGCCCACAGAAGGGAGACAGAATAAAGAAGACCTTTGCCATCTCTTCTGTGCTGAAATAGAGAAGATTATTTTTGACTGTTTGAAAACACACATCCTTCAATTCATAAGGTTCTCAGATCTGGCCCATAGAAGGGAGATAGAATAAAGAAAGCAGCATGCAAATATTCAGGTTTCTTTTATTGGATAGAATCATTCCTATTCTGCAGTAAAAAATTCTTTGCTAATCTCTCTCTGTCCTTTTGTAGCATGTTAAGACTGTCTGAAATCTAGAGAAGAACTGAATTTTCACAGTATTGAAATTTTTTCAGCTGAAGGGAACTTTCAGAACTAGAGCACTTCATTTCCAGTCACTGATAGCACTTTTAAACAGGCTGAACTCTATTTTCACTACAGACAGTTTTGATGTTTATAAAAAAGAAATAAAAAAATTAGATGGTACTATTCATATTTTCTTGGTAATAATTTCACCCAGATTCTCCTTGGTCCTAAAGCTATTTTTTGCAATTGTCAGCATTTCTGTCTCTCTCTCCTTCCCTGCCACTATGAAATCTTATTTCTCACTAAAATATTTCACAGTCTATCATCAACCCATTCTTGTCCCCTTATCAAACATCCTTTAGCATGAGAAGTAGCAGAACAGAAGCTACCACATATTCATCAGTAAAACAAGAAATTTCACAGCTTAAAATCATAAGCTTAAGAAGCAGAATTAAAACAATGACTACTCCACCATCTTAACTAAGTTCTTAAAATTTATTATTTCCTTGCATGTACAAACATGGAATTTCAGAATTGTAGAGCTCAGATTCTGCCTTATGCAGTCTAATATGTTCCTTACACTGAGGCACCCTCTTAGTCTATTTCCAATCCAGATATTTTAATCAAACATGTCACCAATTAATGTTATTCATTCCTACCAAGTAAACATCTTAATCATCCTTCCATTTGTGACCAAATTAAAAATCCAGAAGTCTCCAGATACCTGTATGAATTTTTCTCTTAAGTTAGGTAATCGCTTTGGCAGCTTTTCAAATCAATGTTAACAGACAGGCAGATAGTCCTATCTTTGCAGTGGAATATCCCAAGTTGCTTATGAGTTTTCTAAATAGAGAAAATCCTTTCAGTTATCAAAAAAATGAAGGGTTTGAAGATACCCAGTAGGTTTTTTGATAAATTTTAAGCAAAAGTACTCCTTTAAGTTTTTCATAGAGTCTTAACCTTCAAGTGTCATCTCCCATACTCTACAACTCTTTACATGAACCATCTCTACTCTCAGAAAGCCTGTTTTTAATTATACATATATTTATACATGTATTACAATGCTGAAGGTACAGATTAGGGAATTTTATTGTAGGAGCTGGGATTCTAAAACCAAAGCAGAATATTTTGATCTGGGTCTATTCTTAGCTGGAATAACTACTCTTTAGTTATAATAAGTAAATTTAAACCTGCTTGAAGAGGACAAAGCTCCTTCAATTGTAATATATTTAAAATCTAATACAGACTTTTTGTTGGCTGAGCAAGTACTGTGCTTTCGCATCTTTTTAAGTTATCATGTGACAAGATATCCAGTAAAGATATATTCATTGCTATGCACTTGATGTATCAGACAACATAATTCTGTTCTAATTGATCTCTTTTCACTTGTCTTCCATTAGTGATTATTCTGAGCAATCAAGAACTATGTGCACAATTCCAAAGGGCTTCACTCATTAAATTACAGAGTTTAAAAAAAAAAAACAAACAAAACATGCTATAAACAGACATCATTAATTTTAGCTTAAAGCATGGATTAGGGGCATAGCAAGTCCCAGTGGAAGACACAATGTATAAGCAATTAAAACACATGAGAAATTTGGGAAGGAACTAACACAAGATTGAACCTGGATGAATATTTTAAAACATTTATGGAAATTATTTATTTGGAGAAACAATGCTAAAACAGAGCATTAGTAATGATGAACAGAAAATTACACATAATGTGATATAGTGGCAAAGAAACCTATGTGATTATTTGTCAGAGCAGACTAATGATTACAACTTGACAGACATTTCTGAGACAGTGTGACTGCAGAATATTAATATAGACCCAAACATTTATAAAGAACTCAGAAAAATAAAAAATAACAACAAACAAGGTGGAGAACTGTAAATCCACAGGTAGCTGAAGGACAATGCGCTAAGGGGGAATATGGTCTGCTTAAGCAGGACCAGGAGGCTACCTTTAGAAGTAGCATTTTGAAGTCAAGAAAACGAGTGTTTAGAGTATCACTGGTTTTGATGTGTGTGCCTGTGCTTGGGGATATGAGGTGGTAAAGTGTGCTAAATCCACAAAACTGAAAAAGAAAAATTTGCCAAAAAACAGGCTCAGGGTGCAAACACCTGTGTGTTCTTTGGAGTACCTGCAACACCCAGTTTCACCACCAGGTTCTAGTCTGAAGACTGATATTGCTGCTCACCTCTTCCTCCTACCCCAATTCCTGTTACAGCTCAACAGCATAGATTCGCCCTGCTACTTCTCACCTTGGGAGCAGCTGCACAGAACATCTAAATAAGAAATGAGGGAAATCTTTACAGTACCTTGTTCATGGTATTCTCAGCAACATGTGAAGAACAGTAACTGTGGCCACTGAAGTGTTCCGATTTAAAGAGTAAAATTGTTACAAAATATGACATCGTTTTACAGAAACGTGTAGTGGCATGCCTGAATTATACCATCATTAAAAATCAAAGATGAATATGATGATCATCTATAAATATGAGGATACCTATTCTCTGTTCACTATACTAATACTACCCCTACTTTTAGTTATAAAATATAAAACATTTTATAGGTATCACTGCTGTTAGTTTACTTATGTATTTTTATGCAGTTCTCATTTCTTTGGTCTTATTCATTTAGACTCATCAAGACATTAATGGAAAAATATACACACTTTATTTAGATTTTGCATTATTTGTGTTACTATGATCCTATAGAGGTATTTAGTCAGCTATTAACAGGGCAATAACACATGGACTTGGCATCCAAATTCCTGTTATATTATGAGCTTGTTTTCTTAATTTTTTAGTTTATTCTTGCTGGATCATGCATTTAGTAGTGGTATTTATATATATAAATATATATCTATCTCACACACATATGCGAGGGTGGACAAAATTTTAAGATATGTCCTGTAGAAAACCATTATGACCTAGACAAAAGGCTTGTTAAGCCCTCTTCCTCCTAATATTGTTACTTCTGTTCATATGATCTACATGACCTCTTGTGTATCCCTTGAGTCTTAGCTCTCCATAATCACAACAATCAGTGGTTGTTCCTGTCTTAACATAAAAGAAAAAAATTGGATCAAGGGAAGAACAACTAAGTTTTAAATTATTTTTATGCACAGACGCAAACCTCCTCCTTTGTCAGAAGGTCCTCAGGAAAAAGACTATTTCTCTATTTCTATTTGATGCATGACAAACCAGTTAATAACTATTGTTTTATGTGATCTCCAATGCTGTAAAATATATCTGTAGAGGAGAAAAAACTTTTTAAGTTCTGGCTAACAAGTTTTGTTTACTTGTGTTTTCCTACGTCATGGCTCTCTGCAACAGTCCTTATTTTCCTTGCTTTTAACAGGAAAGCATTACTAGAAGTATAAAGATGGCAAATGTGCTTTTATGTGACACATATGCTGAGGTCACAGATAAAACATTACTCACAGAACACACCTGAAGCAGAGCAACAACAGAGAAAAAGCATTCACAGTGTTAAAGATCTCTTGACCCATTTCAGCTGAGAAAAAGGGTCAGCCAAGTACATTTCACATTGACAATATTATGCAGTAGTGTACTGTCAGCTCCAATGCATTTTCCATTACCATGTGCTCTGGGCTTCACTAAAACAGGGGGGTAACATTAGAATATATGCCCTTTAGAATATATGCAGAGCTCCTTACCTGGTCAAAGCAGATAAAAGCAGATGTGTACTCTTTTACAATCTTCATTCTTACTTCATATACAATGCCTTTTGACTGTTTTAAGATCACCTGTTATTCTCTAACATTACCTTTGGGAGAGAATCTTTGTAAAAAATATAAGAAGGAAATAATGTTTCCCAAATCTCCCCCCACCCTTTTTTTCCTACTTAATTTTTTTATTTCTTAATTGAAACAATGGTCAGATGTAAATATTTTAGAATATAAGACTTCAGAAAGCTCCATTACTTGATAATAGAAGTAATGGATATCATTTTTAGAAGGCTGAAATGTCAGTGGTGTCACCAGCTACAACTTCTCCCCAAGCAGCATACCAGAAATCCTCTGAATTCAACTGTCTCTGCAAAGTTCTTCTATGGTGGCTTACATACTGGATGCATAATAGCTTAATTTTTCTTCTCAGGGCAAAAGATAATAGTCTTCACTATTGAAAGAAAAATACGGAATATTTTGGACAACATTGTATTGTTCATTTTTACATCTTGCCTACACTGATATTACTGACACGCTTATCTGCGTGTTCAAAAAGAGGCTGAGTGACTCAAGAGTCAGATTCACAATCTAAACACTCAAGAAACCTGTTCAACTCCTTTTGCTAGAATTAGCTGTTGAGAAATATCACATGATCTGTTCTACATTCCAAATAGTTTCAGACCTTCCATATACTGACCTTTATGTCTAGCAGTTGCTGAACTACCTATAGTGCAAAGTCACTAGAGCTCTTTATAATTCAAGTTCAGTACTTCAAATGATGTTATAATCTGCAAATCCATTGTGATAGAAAATCTCATAATTTCTTTTGTAATGTATGTGCCTGGATCCCAGTTAAATCCCAGTTATTATAAATTTTCCCACTGATAAGAGGAAGGACCTGCTTTGTCCTTGAGTCTCTTAATGCAGCACCCTTCAAGTAATTTATTTCAATAAAAACCTGTGAAAGTTACTGATTGTCAAATAGATTCGATAATCAAATTGCTCACGCGTCAGTGAGGTAGTAAAAAAGCTATTCAAAAATAGGGAAGTGGTTTTAGAAGGAGGCTAATGAATTTACTATTTTTGCTGACTATTTCTGTTTGCTTGAGACTGCAAAGAAAAAGCATGACTTTCATCTTATCAGTAGCAAAATAAGAAATGCAGTTTAATTTGGGGGGCAAATATTTCTCAGAGGGAACTGTAAAGTAAAATATTACAACAGGAATACAGATCAAACTAGAAACCACTTGAAAAACTCATTTGTATTACAAATTAATTCAGAAAAATGTTTGCCTATTGCACTACATAGCCAATAAATTGTATACTTTCACCATTATTTTCAAAGGTATTTCCATAGTCCTTCACTTGCTCTGCATTTCAGAGCTGTGCTACGAACTAAAGACAAAGTACACGATATGGCATGATGACATGTCCAGCACTTAGAGCTGCAACTCACACTGACAAACAGTAAAGTAATAGTTAAAGGGTTGTGTTTTACTGTTGTGCTTCAATGCTGCAATGATGCTAATGCCAGTCCACCCCTGCTTAATGTAGTTCCAGTAGAAAGAATGCTTAGAGGTAGGCGGAATTCATATGCCAGAACACAAACAAGACTTGAAGGGAAGGACTAATTCAAGGCATCTTTCCTGTATTTTTTTTATAAAAAGGAGAATTGTAAGACTCAAATAAAAACAACAGGGAGAGAGGACATGATTAGGATTTCTTAATTCGTTTTAACGGATTTATCATTTTCTTGTTTTGAACAGTACTGCTAAGAGCTAACAACTACTCACTGACTAGCTTAATAGAGGACATAATTTTAGAAGTCAGTGTCTGAACCAAAACCATCCACTAATCATATAGTCACACAGAATCACAAGGGTTGGAAGGGACGTCCAGAGATCATCTAGTCCAACCCCCCTGCTAAAGCAGGTTCTCCTACAGCATGTTACACAGGACTTGATCCAGGCGGGTTTTGAATATCTCCAGAGAAGGAGACTCCACAACCCCCCTGGGCAGCCTGTTCCAGTGCTCCGTCACCCTCAGAGTAAAGAAGTTTTCCCTCATATTCAACTGAAACCGCTTATGTCTCAGTTTGTACCCATTACCCCTTGTCCTGTTGCTGGACACCACTGCAAAGAGTCTGGCTCCATCCTCTTGACTTCCATCCTTAAGATATTTGTATGTGTTGATGAGGTCCCCTCTCAGTCTTCTCTTCTTCAGGCTGAACAAGCCCAAATCTCTCAGCCTTTGCTCACAGGGGAGATGCTCCAGTCTCTTAATCATCCTAGTTGCTCTCCTCTGGACTCTTTCTAGGAGTTCCTCATCTTTCTTGAACTGGGGAGCCCAGAACTGGACACAGTACTCCAGGTGGAATGTTTCCACAGAAACATTCAAAATGCACAGCGGCAGAATACCTCAACAGAGCAGGTGACAGTGCTCAGGAAACACAAATTAGATACAATGGCTTTGATAGTTTATATGAGTATATATTTACACTGCATTTTATACTGTTACTTTTGAAATAGAAGGAAAAGCAACCTAGACATTAGATATTAATATATATATAACTGATAACTTACTATTAATGTAAATTTTTCTGATCCTCAGAAAAGGCATTTTTATTTTCCATTACCTAGGTCATATACATAGGTTCAAATACTGAATATTTGGACCAGAAAATATGCACAGAGGTCTCAAACACAATCTTCTGTTGTCACTAAAGATATGACTATAACAAATAATGTAACCGGCAATCTTGCAACTTGATAAATCATTAAATTGGCAATAGGACTGAAGACCCCTGCAGATCTGCATTTGTTTTCCTAAACAGCTGTACAACAGATAGCAGATACGATGACAGTTTCCCAACTGAAATTTTACTGCTGGTACCAAGCTGGTGGCATTAGTCTAAAAGGCAGCTCCAGATCTAAAGCTGTCCAAATATTTACAGGTAAAGTCCAGTAATAACATCCTGTAACAATTAACTTCTTTATTATTGTGAATCCTATAGACTTTCCTTTTATTTAGCCAAAAGTATTCCATGAACTAAGAACCAAAAGGAGCCTGAAAAACAACCCTTTTTTGTTTTATTTTCTACCCATTTTAAGGTTTTTGTGCAACTGAAATAATAATTTTTAAGCTTGATCCAGCATTTTCCTTGACAATTCTCATCAACATGATATTGAACATAGCTCTTGTGACTTGTCTCTCCCAGCCTTTAAAAAAAAAAAAATAAAATCCCCCACACTGACACTGTACTAGGCAAAACATTTCTAACAGAAAACAAATATCTTCTCATACTCCCTTGACATGAACCATATCAGGAAGGGCAATAAAATGAATTGAAAAAGAGTATTACCATTGTATACAGCTACTGGGTACAGACAGGGTTAACAACTTCACAAACTACAACACTGACAGTTTTTTTCCCCCTCTTCTCTGTGCTACAGGTATGGTAGAACCTGGTACTGCTGTTGAGAAACAGAAGTATGCAAAGTCAAGATCAAACAAAAGAGTTATCAAATGGAAAACTGTCCGAGTCTCATTATCACTTAATAATGGTGCCAAAAATTCATGTCATCAGTGCAAATTAAGGAAAAATATGGAAAATTTGACTGGGATGGATTAAACGAGGTTTTTATCAGGCTACACAGTAAAGTATAAGAAACTGGATAATTACTTCACCTAAAAAGGACAGCAGAAATGCCATTATATAACTTTACTGTCTATTTATTATCGGGCTAGCACAAACAAGCACAAGCCCCAGAAAAATGACAGCAGGGACAAGTTCATTAAACCAAGAATCAGATGTTTATTGCTAGAAGGGAGCACACAGACACTTCATCTCCTGCTGCTGCTGCTACCACACTCACACTCAGTTGTTGTTAAGGGGAAAGAGGACACAGCTCAGATGTATTCCCAGACTCAGTTTCTGAGAGAGTATAGAATCATAGAATGTTTTGGGTTGGAAAGGACCCTAGAGGTCATCTAGTCCAACCCCCCCGCAGTGAGCAGGGACACCGCTAACTAGATCAGGTTGCTCACAGCCCCGTCCAACCTGGCATTGAATGTTTCCAGGGATGGGGTCTCCACCACCTCTCTGGGCAACCCCTTCCAGTGTTTCACCACCCTCATTGTAAAGAATTTCTTCCTTATATCCAGTCTAAACCTACCCTGGTTTAGTTTAAAACCATTACCCCTTGTCCTGTCACAGCTGGCCCTACTAAAAAGATTTTCCCCATCTTTCCTATAGGCCCCCTTTAGGTACTGAAAGGCTGCAATCAGGTCTCCCCGCAGCCTTCTCTTCTCCAGGCTGAACAAGCCCAACTCTCTCAGCCTGTCCTCACATTAGAGGTGCTCCAGCCCTCGGATCATTTTTGTGGCCCTCCTCTGGACCCGCTCCAACAGTTCCATGTCCTTCTTGTGCTGAGGGCTCCAGAGCTAGATGCAGTACTCCAGGTGAGGTCTCACCAGAGCAGAGTAGAGGGGCAGAATCACCTCCCCCAACCTGCTGGCCACGCTTCTTTTGATGCAGCTCAGAGTACGGTTGGCCTTCTGGGCTGCCAGCGCACATTGCTGGCTCATGTCCAGCTTTTCATCTACCAGGGCCCCCAAGTCCCTCTTGGCAGGGGACCTACCTTGGCAAGTCCCCTACTGTTCCTCAAAAGATCCTTCTGCTCCTATGTCATGGTTTAACCACTGAAACCAGGACACCTATATGGCATGAGTGTTTTATCCCAAAGTAAAAAGTAAAACTTGGCATACGGCCAATAACATGTAACTACTACGTGTTGCTGTTTGCTTGTCCTATTCTTTTTAAATATCACCAAGCAAAGACACTCATAAAAAGGTGGACACACAACAAGGAACATAATAGCCTTTAGTGTATTTTCCGAAGTTTGTATGTGAAGACTGGAATCATGTTTCTCCACAACTGCAATACAGATAAAAATCATGAAGAATCAGATGACTACTAAAAGATGTAACCACATGTATGGGTAATTACGTGTTATTAAACAATACAGACTAACCTTAACAGCTTGATCAATCATTCAAACTTTCATACATACAAGTTATAATTACTAATGTCATCATCATTTGATTGATTAGCTTAAGCTGTTGTGGTTTAGCCTGGCAGGCAGCTGAACACTACACAGCCATTTGCTCAACTTGTGGGTGGAGATAAAGGCAGTTTAATGAAACAGCAGAATCATAGAATGTTTGGGGTTGGAAGGGACCCCTAGAGGTCATCTAGTCCAACCCCCCTGTAGGGAGCAGGGACACTGCTAACTAGATCAGTTTGCTCAGAGACCTGTCCAACCTGGCCTTGAATGTTTCCAGGGGTGAGGAAAGCAGAGGAGGAGGACAACTACAACTACAGAATATACAAAACAAGTGATGCACAATGCAATTGCTCACCACCCACTCTGATGGTTGCCCAGCTCATCCCCAAGCAGCAATTGCTGCCCCCCAGCCACCTCTCCCCCTCAGTTTATATACTGAGCATGACATCCTATGGTCTGGAACAGCCCTTTGGCCAGTTGGGATCAGCTGTCCTGTCTCTGTCCCCTCCCAGCTTCTTGTGCACCTGGCAGAGCAGGGGAAGCTGAAAAGTCCTTGACTGGTGTAAGCCCTGCTCAGCAACAATTAAAACATCAGTGAGTTATCAACATTATTCTCATCCTAAATCCAAAACACAGTGCTATGTCGGCTACTAGGAAGAAAATTAAATCTATCCCAGCTGAAACCAGGACAGATATTTTACGTCTTTTGCTGAAATTAGCCAAAGTGAATGCTTACCAACAAAGATTGCAAATATCTCCGTCAATACTCATTCCCCAAACACAACAATAACTTAGAATAACAAGTGAGGAATGTAGGGAGCTGAAGACTTTACATTTATAATTTTTAAAAGAAAAATGTTCAGAGTTTATATCTTTTATGTCTAAAATACTCTAAATTCAAGAGAGCAGTCAGAGATTAATAACCTGAGTTATTTACATTGAAAATAATCAAGCAAAATCTTTTCAAAAGTCAGCACCTCAAACTTACATTCAGAATACCAGAATAGTCATCACAAAGGTGTGAAACAACAGTCAAATATTTTCCTTAGTTGTACCAAGTGTAATGGACTTTAAAAAAAAAGTAAATAAAATAACATCTTAAAAGTACACATTACTGTAGAGACATTTTTCACATGCTAGCTTTGACATTGAAATATGAACAAAAATCACTATTAAAATGACCTGCGTTTGACAATGTTCATTGCATGGTGTTTTGAGTTGAACGAGACATGACTGGAAGCTCACAAATATTGATTTTGAGCAACCAAAGGAAAATAACTATTTTTTCTTTGAAAGGATCACAGAGAGCATTAGCAAAATGTAAAATACCTTAGCAGCATAATCACAAATGTCTCACAACAAAAGGTCACTATGAGGCATACTTTGGCCCAAAAAGTTCAATTTGCAAACACATTTTCCCTTTTGAATCTTGCTCATGAGCCTCTAGGTCTTTATTAACTTTCTTCTACATAACACTTTCTACCATCCATCAATTTCCCCCACACCTTCTTATTTTTTCCCTTGTTATCTTTTATACACTACGGTAGTGAACACAAGATAGACGTATAAGCCTGCTTACATTTCACTCACAGTCAAGATTCAGTCCAAAAGATCATAGAATATCTAGAGTTGGAAGGGACACATAAGGATCATTAAGTCCAACTGCCTGTTCCTCTCAGGACTACCTAAAACTAAACCATATGACTAGAGAGCACCATCCAGATGCTCCTTGAACTCTGACAGGCTCAGTGGTTCCACTTCCCTGGGGAGCCTGTTCCAGTGACTGACCACACTCTCAGTAAAGAACCTTTTCCTAATGTCCAGCCTGAACTTCCCCTGGTGCAGCTTCATTCCATTTCCTTAAGTCCTATCTCTAGTCACCAGAGAGACATCAGCACCTCCCCCTCTACTGCCACCCTTGAGGAAGTTGTAGGCTGTGATGAAGTCACCCCTCAGCCTTCTCTTCTCCAAGCTGAACAAACCAAGTGACCTCAGCAGCTCCTCTTAAGTCTTGCTCTTCTAAGAAGGCCTTGAGGCCTTATACCATCTTGGTTGCCCTCCTCTGGACACACTCTAATAGTCTGATGTCCTTCCTATATTGAAGCACTCAAAACTGCACACAGTGCTCGAGGTGAGGCCACACCAGCGCAGTGTACAGTGGGACAGTCACCTCCCTTGACTGGCTAGCTATGCTGTGCTTGTGGCACCCCAGGACACAGTTGGCCCTTTTGGCTGCCAGGGCACACTGTTGACTCATGTTCAACTTGCCATCAACCCAAGCCCTTAGATCTTCTTCCGCTGGGCTACTCTCCAGACTCTTATCCCCCAATTCGTACATATAACCAGGATTACCCCATCCCAGGCACAGAATCCAGCAATTGCTCTTGTTAAATTTCATACAGTTGGTGATTGCCCAGCTCTCTAGTCTATCCAGATCTTTCTCTAAGGCCTCTCTACCCTCAAAGGAGTCCACAGCTCCTCCTAATTTAGTATCATTGGCAAACTTACTTAGCGTACATTCAACTCCCATATCCAGAACAGAGCTGAGTCTTCCACTCCTTTTTCATGACAAAAAAGAAGGAGAAAACCTGTCTCTTATGTTTTTCTACACAAAATTTCAACATCAAAGGAAAAAAAAACAAGCAAATAACAAAACCAACAGCTAACATATTTAAAATTTTTGATGCAGAATGGGGTCAGCTTTCTCACCTCTTCTGGCTAAACAGGAAAGGAAAAAGGCTAGAATAAAGCTCCCACCACATATCTCATTCTTGCCGACAAGTTTGTTTGCTTCCCCCCCCCCCCAATATTATGAACATTCTGATTGCAGAATAGCTCTGCAGAATTTATTCTATGCTGCCTATGTAGCCTATTTGGGGAATTTATATAAAAACACAGTATCTTCAGATAAGACCTGTGAATCACAATCTTTCCTTAGTTAATTTTGTTTAGAGGAAATCTATAAGCAGGAAGACATACAGCTTGCTATTTTTAAGAGGACATTAGTAAGGTTACATACTCTGTGAAGACATTATCAAGCTTCACAGACAAGATACAAAGTCAATTTATCAAAACAGGAACAAGACAATTTTGTCAAACTACTTTAGGGCTTGTGTATAAAATAAGAATTTCTTAAGATGAAAGGACACACGAGAAGCCTTTTACAGGAGGTGCCTAATGTTTTCATCTGTGTTACGTTCACTTGCTTAAAAACTAAGCAAAGTGACTGCTTTAAGATATACCGCTGATATAAAAAAGCATTCCTATTAGTCAAGACAAGTAAGGAAAATAGCAAGAACCATTAACTCTGCATGAAACAAAATTCAAAAGTTTTAACTTAAGACAACATGGCTTCTATAGGAAATACTTAAAAATAGTCCATCTCTTAACCACTTTAGTGACTGACATGGAGATCAAATTCTGAAACAGTGCTTTAAAAGCTGTTCATGGGACAGACTTAAAATATCCACAACCTCAGAAGCAAACAAACAAACAAACTTAGAAAACCAATTTTTGGCTGAGTAAAAATACTTACTTTTCAAAATGTAATTGCTGAGACAGATCCCCTAGTCTTCTGTTTCAAGATGTATCAATCATCAGTAACTTCAAAACACAAACAAAAAATACTAAACCCTTTCTTTTTTGACTACCATATATGATTGCAGAAGAATAGGGCTTTACTGAATAGTGGCTTCCTTTCTACATGTTTTCAAAATATCACGACAGCAAATATTTAATTAACAAAAACAAATTTTAAAGTGTTCACAGATTATGTGTGCTGTTTTGACAAATATTAAGTTACATTAAAATAATGTTTCACCACTGAATGAATACTCCCTTTTTGTCTTAATATAGTAATACTTTGCAGGTTTTATTAAGTTAACAGCCAGAGAACAGGGTGTTGTTACACAATACGCTGTTAAGTGATATTTGAGTATCTAATTAGGAAAGGTGATAAATATACGAAGTAAAATTACAGTAGTAGTATGCTGGAACCTGCAAACAAGAGTCCTCACTTACTTATGTACCAGTAATTCTACTTTTCAGTCTAGGAACAGATTTTTTTATCATGAACCAAATTGTTACAGTTTCACAAATTCATGTTTGCAAATAGGTACAGTACTTACTTTTCCTTTGGAAAAGTTTGCTGATTTTTATTTGTGGAGGAAAAAAAGAAAAAGGTGGCAAGCACCACTATTTACAGCACTGAACAGCAAATAATTAAACCAGACATTTGGAAAACCACCAATGTGTGAGAGTTTTTCAGTTGTTGGCTAAACAACTGCAACTATCTTTGCAAAAAGCAGAATAAAATGTCTAATCAAAAGTGACTTTTGCATACAGAAAATAACTTATTCTCTAATCTATTTCAAGAAGAAAGTTCAATCAATTATAGCAAAGACTGCGACTATATCTATTCAGTTGTGCAACCCAGTTTTCTATTTCCAATCTCATCCAGAGCTTACAAGCTTCATCTTACGCTTTAGCACATAGCCGAGCCTGTTCCTCCTCCAGTGGTTCACACAAATTCAGTTCTAGAGATGAAAGATAGCGTACTAGCAAGCAATGCTGTATTGGTTTTACTGTGCATTTGTCCCACAAGTTTCATTACAGACACCCCATACATTGCTGGTACAAATCTGACTGCACACTCAGAAGGCGCTCATGAAGCCTCTACCTATGAGGTGGCAAGTCCCTTTCATCTTTTGAGTCCCAAATCTTATTGCTCCAATTGTTAGAACCACTTGAGATGCTCCTCTTTTAATTCTACACAGGTCAAAATATCACCATCTTGAATTAAACCATGTCCTCTAAATAGTTTTTCACTCTACAAAGCAGTAAGGTTACAGAGCAGAGAAGTTTATGATGTTCAACTACAGCATAAGTAGACAGTTTTTTCATATATTTCTCCTAGGTAAATAGAAGGGATATAAGGTTATTAATTCAATCTTGATACATGCTCTACTACATTTAAACATTAAGAGACCCGATGTTAACTTTTAGACTCATTTTCACATTTTATTATATTCTGGTTCTTCCCATCAGAAACTCACTGCTAGGTGAACCACTGAGAACAGCATAAACATATAGGAAACTGCATTTATTAGTGGCTTGATAGGCAAACAGTAGGAAATTGCATGCAAATATAGCGTATGGATCATGATGTGGAAAAAAACCAGTGTATATATAGAGAAAGGCATACATAAAAAGGAAATATGACAGCTGTTCAACACTGCCTTGTAGTAAAGAATGTTTTAGAAATGTTCTCTGAGGGACAATTACTTAGGCTGTCAGCAATGCAGACAGTAGGGCAGAGAATATAGAGAAATGGACAAAATTTAAAAGATCATGTGAAAAACAAGGAACCTTTCAAACATGACTGCATAAGGAAATACAAAACATAGAGCTAAGGTAAAATAGGCGTGTTATTACACATAAGATTAAATGACAGTGATATCAATCATTCATCCTGATGAAATTCCGATATACAGAGGATGTATAAGTCATATTTTAAAGATCTGAGTATCTAGAGTTTGAATACACATTTTAGATGTATATTAAGAGGTAATTTGAACTCATGATCTTTCCAGAAGATAAAAAAGCTGCAGATGCTCTAAATCTTTGAAACAGAAATCAGCTACTCATTGAGATATCTTTGATTTAGTGCATGCACATTAAAACTCTGGCCCCAAAGCTGGAAAAAAATTGCTTTAGAGCATGTACATTCAGGCAGTTCTTATGCTATTTCAATAGAGCATAAAGGTAACATTAAAACAAATAAAGGATTTTGCTTCAGTTTATCTTGCAAAACGCTAATTTCTTGTGCAGAAAAGTCAAATTAATTTACTATCAAATGCATGAAAAATTTTATTTTTACACTTAGAGAAAAGAACATAACTTCTACTAACCTTCAGCATCAAGGAGTTTCTCTATGCCCAGGTGTTGCCTGGCTATGTTGAATGCATGGTCTAGTCGTTGCACAGGTGACTGCTGAGAAGCAACAGCATTCCAATCAAATAGGTCTGGTCTAAAGCAAAAATAAGAGGAACAGTAAGTTTCTTCTTTTTTAGCATTAGATGTAATTACATGTTTCTATGGCTTTCCATCAGCATCAGCTACTACTTTTTCATTATCTTAATGAAAGAACGTGTTCAGTCAGTGCTGGAACTAATGAAGCTTGGTTTCTAATGGGTTTGCATCCTATACTCATCCATCTTCATCATCATCACATGAACCACATTTCTTATTCTCCACTAAGTCCCAACAGCCTATAACCTCACTCCCCCAAACCACCTGTTTTCACCCACAGTACTCTGCTCCTGTCATTGCCCAAAATGCCCGCAGCGGGCTTCCTCCCCTCTTCCACTCCCAAAGAGTGCCTGGGTGAGAAGGATCACGTGCTGTGGCCATGCACACTTGGACTGGCTCGTGGAGGGCCAAGTGGGACAGATAACTGCTGAGGTAATTTTTCAGCCTGCCTCCTCTTTCCAGCCACCAGTCTTTCATTTCACTTTGCTTACTATTTCTAAGAAGGTAACTGCTTTTGAGATTACCAGCTCGCTGTTATATCCAATTGAAATCAGTCAACAGGTTCAAAAATTCATGACCTAGGAACATACGCAGCATAACTGCACACACCACATTTCTTACCAAAACTTTTAGGAAAATACACACTTTTCAGATGAGTATAGAACTGTAGCCCAATCATAGGTTTTCACTAATAGGAACAAAAGCACTAGAGCACAATTTAAATGTTCTTACAGGAAAAGACAGAGTGACCAAATCTGAATTATAGCTCAGATACACAATCTAAGCCCTTGTATGATCAGTTGCACTATCTGCAATATAAATAATGCTGATACACTGTGATATTTGGCATTTCATCTGAGAGTTATTCATTAGGAGATCAGAATTTATTATCAGGCACTCCAGGAAAAAAGTTTAATCAGGTATTCTGTAATTAGTGTGCATATAATATGAAGAAAAACAACTACACTATTTGTGACTTTCATTCAGTGTTCTAAATCAGAAAACATTTAAACATATAATTTTACCTACAGATAAATCAAGTATGTTATTTACACAAATTAAAATGTTTCAATTAGTTATGACAGATTTACTTAGTTTTATTAATTTTAAAAGTTCATTTTAAACAGTCTCCTGTAGCTACAAGAGATGGCAAAAGTTTTCACTACATCATGCTGTAATAACAGCAAGACAGCAAAGGAAAAATGCCATTTATGTAGTAGTAACTTCCCAGTTACGCACCTTTGCTGGCCAATTTTTTTCTGAGAGGGGAGTGATTTACATTGTAACAATTAAGTTATTCTAAGGTACCTTGCTTCTCTGTGCAGAGGTTCTTAAACATTAATTAAAACCAGAAGTTTCTCCTTCCCACATGCAGAACAACTCGCTGAAGCAAGCAGCTCCTGGACCAGCACGATTGGCAGCAGAGCGCTCTAGCACAGTGCACAGGGGGGTTTCCCCAAAGCAGGGGAGCCTCAGGGGGACTGAGAGCCACTGGGCACCCATAGCTCATGTAACAGTGGCTGACAAAACCTTGGTGGGGCCAGCAGCAAAGGCGGCCAAGCGCCCCCACACGTATAAAAAGTCCTTGTGGAGCACTGGCAACCAGGAGCACTACCAATGGGGCATGGTGCGGCAGCAAAGGCATGGTGCAGCAGTTGGCGCAGCAGTTGGCTGGAAATTAACAAATGTGATGCCCATCTACAAGATGGTCCAGAAGGAGGATCCAGGGAACTATAGGCCTGTCAGCCTGACCTCAGTGCCAGGGAAGGTCATGGAGCAGATTGTCTTGAGTGCCATCACACAGCACATCCAGGACAACCAGGTGATCAGGCCCAGTTAACATGGGTTTGTGAAAGGCAGGTCCTGCTTGACAAACCTGATCTTCTACAACAAGGTGACCTGCTTACTGGATGAGGGAAAGGCTGTGGATCTAGTGTACTTGGACTTTAGTAAAGCCTTTGACACTGTTTCCCATGGCATTCTCCTGGAGAAACTGGCAGCTCATGGCTTGGATGGGTGTACCCTTTGCTGGGAAAAAAAACAGCTGGATGGCTGAGCCCAGAGTGTTCTGGTGAATGGAATTCAATCCAGTTGGCGGCCAGTCACAAGCAGTGTTCCCCAGGGCTCAGTTCTGGGGACGGTTCTGTTTAATATCTTTATCAATGATCTGGATGAGGGGATCAAGCGCACCTTCAGTAAGTTTGCAGATGACACCAAGTTGGGTGGGAATGTGGGTCTGCTTGAGGGTAGGGAGGCTCTACAGAGGGATCTGGACAGGCTAGATAGATGGGCCAAGGCCAACCGCATGAGGTTCAACAAGGCTAAGTGTCGGGTCAAAACTCCATGTTTTGGAGTTAGGGAAGAGTTAGTTTTGGCTTAGGGAAGAGTGGCTGGGAAGGGGGCCGGCGGGAAAAAACCCGGGGGGGTTT
>NW_009258539.1:4097932-4119363 GCF_000687185.1 Egretta garzetta | reverse complement strand
ACGTGGCCAGCAGGACTAGGGAAGTCATCTTTCCCCTGTACTTGACATATGTGAGGCCGCACCTTGGACACCATGTTCAGTTTTGGACCCCTCACTACAAGAAAAGCATTGAAGTGTGTCCAAAGAAGGGCAATGAAGCTGAGGAAGGGTCTAGAGCACAAGTTTTATGAGGAATGGCTGAGGGAACCAGGGTGTTTTAGCCTAGAGAAGAGGAGTCTGAGGGGAGACCTTATCGCCCTCTACAACTGCCTGAAAGGAGGCTGTAGCGAGTCTCTTCTCCCAAGTAACAAGTGATAAGACAAGAGGAAATGGCCTCAAGTTACGCCAGGGGAGGTTTAGGTTGGGTATTAGGACAAATTTCTTCACTGAAGGGTTGTCAGGCACTGGAACAGGCTGCCCAGGGAAACTGTTGAGTGTCCAGCTCTGGAGGTATTTAAAAGACAGGTAGACGAGGTGCTTAGGGACATGGTTTAGTGGTGGACTTGGTAGTGCTAGGTTAACGGTTGGACTCGATGATCTTAAAGGTCTTTTCCAACATAAATAGTTTATGATTCTAACTTGAAAATTTTAAATTTGGTTGTGGGTGGGCAAGAAGCTGGAAGGAGATGCAACCAGGATAATTGACCCAAACTGGCAAAAGGGATACTCCATACTATATAACTTGCTCAAGGGGTAAAGGAAGAGGGTGATGGGGGGGGTTGTCTTCAAGGTGGCTGCTGCTTGGAGACTGGCTGGGCATCAGTCTGCTTGTAGGAAATGTTGAGTTACTGCCTTTGCATCACTTGCTTTTCTATTCTTCTTTCCTTCATTTACTGAATGGTCTCTATTTCAACTCATTATTTATCTTGCTTTTGCTCTTCCTGTCCCAGTGGAGGCAGGGGGGAAGAAAGCAAGTGGCTGTGTGGGTGCTCAGCTGCTGACTGGGGTCAACCCACCACACTCCTACACCTTACTCTACAGGCATACAGATATTCTTCAGTTTTTTATTCTCTCCAAATTTAACACTTTTTGGCTAGCATATGGCATAGGATGCATAAGCTCATAAATCAAATTTAGCACAGAGAACACTATAGTAACCAAAAAGCTATTATGAATTTCTTAAAAAGCTCTGCAAGGATGTGTTGCACAAATACCACAGAGACTAGGGTGTAAAAAGATTATTCAGTGACAAATGCTTTTAGGACAAAGAAAGAAAAGAATGATATCCAAGGGACTACCTCCCCCCCCCCCAAATATTTTTGCAGGGATTTGGTGTGAATTTCTAAACGCACTTGGGCTGCTCAGAGCAACACATTATCTTCACACAATCATGACTCGTTTGGCAATATAAGATTTTATATACAGGAACATGGTCTCTTCTAACCAGTCAGGACTCCACTGAGCAAGAACAATAACATTTAGAATTATTCATTGAGGAATGACACAATATTGTGTTATTCCTCTTCAAAAAGCTCTACCATCATTAGTAATATCTTAAACATTCAATTTCATCCAACTTCTCAATTGCATAATCCTGAAGGATATTTTCAAGTTAATGTGTCCAGATAGGCCAAGACTATTATCATCACGTCCTCTGTACAGGTAGGATTCTCAATATAAGACACAGAGAGAATGATTTTATTTTTTTTTTTTTTAACACACCCAAGCACACAAACACAGAAGTTTCAATGGCAAAATTTCAGATAACATCATGTTGTAGAACTCCTTAATTGAATTTGCATGCTTACTAGCTCTACTGCATATGTATGTGCCTATGTAAGCATACATGGCATCTCTCTTTTTACACTTAATACAGATGGCAAAAATTTGAACCCTCTGAGACAAATTTATAAAAGAGAAGCACAAAGCTTCAGTAAGTGACTGACAGGTTTCTTATGAATTTTCTTAGTATTGTACATAAAGAAGACAGCAGAGATTTCAAGCCAACTTAAAAGTACATAGCCACCTACTGCAACTCAGCTCTAACAAGCATCAACTTAATTATAAAAAAAATTAAAAATTCAAAAATCTCTCCCTATTCCAACAGCAATTTAACTTTCTGTATTTTCCCTCTGTTGGAAGAATACTTGAGTATTACACATTTCAGTAGCACCACCAGTAGAATAAGAGCACCATAACATCAGTCTGAAGCGTCAGCTTCTCAGTGCAATGTGTCTAGATGTTTTGCTGGGTATATTTATGCGGCAATACTGCCAAGTATGACTGCAGAAGATATTACAGCCTAGAAGATTAAGAATTGCAATATATGGCAAATAGCTTTTCAAAATCCCTGAAACAACACCAAAACAGAATATCAAATAACAACCACTATTAGATTTCTGAGGAGTTTTAAATACAGGTATGAGCAGGTATGAAATAGTAGAGAAAAGAAATAAAATGGAATACTGATTCTCTGCCTTCATTTGTTCTCTCTGTATTGTTCAAATTGTACAAAAGGGAGAGGAAGTTTTTCTCACCTCGGTTCATGTCTGACAGGAAGTAAAGCCAAGGAGACATAACTAGCAGTCTTCACTCCTCTCCCCAAACACATACAAGCGTACGCATGTTCAAAGAAGTTAGAATTAACTAGAACATGTTGAACTCCATCTAGCCGCTCACTGATCAGCTACAACAGCATTAGTTTATGACAAGATCATGGAGAGACAAAACTGAAAGGATTAAAGGCTTCAATGGAGAAGTTTTGTATTATAAAATAATAAAAAAAAATCTCAAACAGAAGGTAATTTTTGTACTTACAGTTGTTTCCTATAACAAGCAGAAAGAAGAAGAAAAAAAAAAAAAAGAACGGGGAAAACAAACCCGAAGTTTTTCGAAATATATTTTATATATTTGCAAGGAAAATAGTTGGTCATAAAGTGTAAAAAGTACTTCCTCCTCCTCCTCCCCCCCGCCCCAACCGATTACACAATTTCTGGTGGAAATAGATCAGGCAGGGTAAGAAAATTGAATCTGGAGTATACTAAGGCCAAACAAATCCTGACATATCACGGATAAGACAAACCACAGTGAACTACAAAAAGCAACAGGTTACCATCAGATTTAAGGAAGCAACAAAACAAAACTCAGAGGCAGCAGAAACTATGTTCACTAACTTCATCCCACCACAGTGCTCTGTTCCTAGCCACAGCCCCTATCACAAATACTGTTTCAAGACACATCTTTGTTTACTCTTATTTTTTCCTCAGAGACCATCTGCTAAATCTTTGTCAAAAAATGGAAAGCTGATTTTCATGAGCGCAGATATAGATATTGTGACCAAATAGCCCCCACAAGAGCTTATAAGCAGTGAAGAAAAAATAAGCAGAATTTCTGGGAGTTGGTTTCTTTACTTACTACAGAATATGTTTATTCATTCAAATAAGTTTTTTCCATATCAACCTGAAATGAATACATTGAAGATGCATATGGCAGTGAAACCTGAAAAGCTAATGATTTTTTGTAGAGTCAAGAAAAGTAAGAGAAATAAAGCATAAGCTCCAGCCTGAGAATTCTAAAGGAAGGATGTGAAAAATTTTGAAGATACTTTAACATCACAGGATGTATTGTTTTCATTTCTTCAGAATTTCTGAAGTGACTCATTTCTAACATAACACAAACTTTTAAAACAGCAACCTTTATAACTTACATAACTTTTGGTAAAAAATAATTACACAAAGGAAATTATGCATATCATGAAGAAACTCCATGCATGTTTTAGTAGGCCATTTTCTTAAGCTGTATTAACATCTAGCTAAGATTATAATGCTATTAGAATTAGGCCACAATAAAATAACTTAGCCAAAAGAGCAACTCACGTATCTAATTCACAAAAGCTTGCCATCAGTGTATGTAGAAAGGAGCCACATTTAGATCGTAAGTTACCATCTCCTTTTCAAGAGAAAAGTTGTGGCTTTGTTGTTGTTCTAGCTTTATACAAGAATATCTCATATATGTCTTCAGCACTCTCACAATTAAAACAAACCAGGAGCCATTAACTAGCATATAACCTAGTAACTTGTTACAATAAAAAATATTTTCATACCTCTTCATACAATTGCTCTTACTTCTACTTTTCCTTTAACCTTCTGAAGACAAAATTTTGCTCCTCTTATCCAAGACCTCTTTTTAATGCCATTTTCCTTCTCCCCTCCCCACTATGGCACCCTGAAGCAGAAATAGCTGCAGTGAAGTGCTCATTTCTAAGGCTGTCACCTGGCCTAAGATCAAGCATTTTAAAGAAGCAAGGAGGAAGCTAATGAATGCCACCTGTTCCCTCTTCAAAATTCTGATTAAAGGGTCGGGGCGGGGAAGGTCTCAACAAACTTAGAGGAAAGAGGCAAAGCTCTGTCTGATACCCATCTGGAGGAAAAAGTTTACAAGAAGTAAATGAGGAAAGCTCTCTGTGATCTGGAGCCTGGAGTAGGGAGAGTTTCAATTGTAGCAGGACTGACCTCTCTTCCCTAGCAAAGTATTTTAGTTTCTGTATATTCCTAGGGTGATGGTGCCACTTCACAGCTGTGGAGCTCCATTATTCAGTTCAATGCAGAACGTACTGTTCAAATAACCATAGCCCAGGTTTATCTTTATATTCTGAAAATTTGCTCATTGATGTGCCCTTGTAGCTTTGCCAAGTAACCCATGCTCCAGTGCTCCTCACACTCAGTATTAAAAGCAATTGTTTAAGAGCCCAAATGTCCATAGAGAGATGGTGATTATACAAATGGGAATATCTACTCAAAGTAACTCCTTTGTAAAATGGCAGAAAAAGGGCATTAGAAATACCTGATCAAAACAAAACAGTCAGCTGTAAGCAATAGAATGGTGAGTTAAAAGACTATGAGAGATAAAGCTTCCCACTATGTGTACTGCTCTCACGGTGTATTACGTCTACATAGTTAGCGCTTCGTGCCAGTCTCTTACTTTCTTTTAATCCCTTCAACAAAGCGCTGAGAATATTCATCTAGATACAAATTCCACACTACTGTCTGAACCTCTTAAAAAAAAAACCAAAAACCAAAAACCCCAAACCAAAAAACCACCTACCCATCACTGAAAACATTATATAAGAGAAATTAAAATATCGCCACTTAAAGAATACGGATTGGTTTGATTTTGTTTTATTATTTAAGTATTATTAAGTTATTTCATTATTATCAACCATCAAAGTAAAGGAACCATATTAGATTTTTATTGGTGAGTCATGTAAAGCCAGTATCCTCTCCTTAACAATAGCATTTAAGCTTTCCACATCTCAGGGCTTTAAGGAATTTCAGAGTTGGAGACATTGTGTTTGTACACATATATTGTTATGGGAATGCAACAAGGTTGCCTTAACTCTTTTTTTTCCTCCATTCTTGAGCTTTTTGCACCTGGACCATGTATGAAGATGATTCAGTACTACCTAGGATGTTTTTGAGGGCAGATACCTAAAATATAACAGTCATATAAACAGAAGAAAAACCAAAGTATAACAACTTTCCAAGGTGTTTATTCCTTGACAATGAGGACCTTGACTATGAATAAGATGAACATAATGATGTTTTCTATAATGCAGTGCCTGTTCTCAAATGTTTCACACAATCACTCAGCCTGGATACTTTATGGTGAAACAGGTATTTAGCAAGCAAATTGAATTATATACTTAGAAAAGCACACAAATATGATGTAAGAGAGGCTGAGGGATTATTTTTTTTTCTTTTTAAAGACCAGATGGATACATGGAATATACTGTTAATAGCAACTCCAGAGTGTGTTAACATCAAAAGCAAGAAGACGTGTAAGCCTATTCTCCCATCTTCATCTACTCAAACAATTTCCTCCTGCTATTCTTCTCCTTCCCCCATCCCCACCCTCAAAAAGAACTGACTACAAAGTTAGTACAACCAAAATTTAACAGAGGCTGTAAATTGAGGCTGAACATGAAAGCTGTTGAAGGATAAATCAAAGACATAAAAATTACTGTAAATATAAGATAGTGTATAATGTTATTTATTTTAAAGTTTATATGTATTTCCTTCAAAATTATTTGCCATTATCTGCTGTGAGCTGCAAAAAGTTGTTTGCAAAAAAGTTAATTTAATTTCCCTGAAATCACAGTAAAACACTGTGACTAAAAAAATTTCTACTTTCTGTATGTAGGGTTTTTTGAAAGTAGAATTTTAATTAGATCTACTTCTAGTAAGTTACAACTTAAAAATTTGAGCGCTCAGCCAATATTGCAGATGAGGCATTATAAAGACTACAGTGTAGTGTATGTTTGAATGCAGTTATAAAAAAAAGCTTGAATTATTTTAAAAAGAAAAATCTAATTGTAAAAATAGTAGTGTGGTTTAGATACACAGTAGGACTAACTACAGCATGTAGTAACTGATCTTAATAGCTTACTGCTATATGCCAAATATCATTCTTAACATTATACCATAAAAGTATTATGAAGCACTTTTTTTAAAAGCAAATGAAACAGGACTGAGTTTAGAAAAAAAAAAATTAAGGTTTGCATATTGTGAGAGACTGATTTCTGTAGATGTCACAAAGAAATTACTTTAATGCTACTAGGAAGTCTTGCCTCACTTTCAGAGAGCCTAAATACTATGGAAAAATTTGGCTAGCATCATTCTTTCAGTGTGGGAGATATTTTTGTTTTATTGGGGTTTTTTTTTGGTAGCAGACAGTCTAGGAATAGTGCAAAAAGTGGAAAAAAATACATACACCAGGCACCAGGTCCACCATATGAGTTCATTGTCATACTTGATTTTCAAACAATGTCTATTCTTTTTTCTGACTAATTCTGCTTGCACTCCTAAGAACATCGAAATATGACAAAGGCTGTGCACACGAATTACAGGATGAGGGTCAACGTGGAAGGCTTACAGCTTACCTCTACAATATACATGAAGGAAAGGCTAAACTTCAAGACTTCAGTGTAAAAAGGAGAAGCTACCATTTGCAGTAAAGACTATTTTTGACAATTAAATCACAAAAGTCTTAAGTTTCAGGAACAATGAACATGTTTTAAATCTTTAAAAATAAATTTTTCCACCAATGTGTTTTATATATGTACTAGGTTATTTCCTAAGTAATCATAAAGACAACCACAGCTGTTCTGACAATTAGAGCAAGAAATGCTTGGTTTTCTTCAAGAGCCTATTTCAATATAAAAATTGCTGGAAGAAAGAGAGGTACTGAAAAGTATTGTAGAAAGGGACAATAATGAAGGATGAAAAAAGATAATGGAAAAAGTGAATTAATGAAATACAGAGGAATAAACTCAGAGGAAGTCAGGAAAAAGAAGAGAACATCTGGACCAGACTTTATGGAGAACAAGGAAATGGAAGAGAAACAAATAGAACAGGAGAACTGGAGAAACAGAAAATCAAAGAGGGAGAACAGAGGAACTAAGTTCAAGTGTTTTTCTTCAGAGAGCTCGTCATTCTATGTGTGCAAAACACAAAATATTATTAAAGCATAGGATGTGTGAGACACCAGGTTTCTCCAAGATTTCACATAAACCTGCATTGATCAACTTCTCTTGAGTGTATATTCAAACGGTCTTCTTCAGACACAAAGCCCAGACACTCTGACACCCAATAAGTAGGTACCTGCATTTTAGAGTGACTAAATTAGGTGTCAGTGCTTCTTGGAGAACGCATTTTATTCTTGTAGGATAGATCTAGGTGCTCCTGAATACTCAGAGTGTCTTAGTGTACTTATTTTATTGATTGCATCTTGAATCTTGAAGGGCAATTCAGTGCTCCTGCATACTGAGCATGAAGTGCAGTCACCAAAAATCAATATAGAGGACACATCTAAGCACAGAGGTTCATCTTAAAAATGTCTGACTCAGGGCTTCAGAGAACTTTAGGTCTTCCTCTGAGACTGTTGCAGAATAACTTAGCAATTCAAGTCCAGAAGACAACAACTGGTGTGTCTTGGAGTCTTGGAGACTTGCCTCAAGGAATCTGAATGCACACTTGCCATTTCCCAGATGAGCGCATTAACTACTGGACAAGAGACAAGCCTTCTGTGGAGTAATTATTTTTCACTTCTACTGGAGATAAGCTCACTGTGCAGAAAGCTGTGCAAGATTTATGGCAGCAGACACAAGAAGAGTAAAAGCGAGCTTAAATTTTGCAGCCCTGTTTTAGAAAACCTGAATAAAGTGCATAAATTGTAGTGAGCAGGAAATGAATGTTCGCAACTGGTGAACTTCACACTGAACTGAACACAGCAGTGCATAAAGTATGGCATAGAGACACTTAGACATCTGTCTAGACATTCCCAATGTGGCTTAGGCAGGCAACTGCCTTCCCCAACCAGGGACTGCTCCTGAATAAGAGACGGTTCAGGCTTCTGGAGCTCTTCTTACAGAGAAGGACAAAAAGGAATTTCTGATTACTGACTTCAGACACCAGATGATATTACATGGTCCTGTAGAGCACACAGTCTGAATATCTGAGTTTCAGATGCCCTAATCAGGAAACAGACAGTCTGATATTGTGTCTAAGTGAAAAGACATGCCACCGCTTTGGCCTTCTGCTGCACTGATTTGCTGAAAATTAAATCAAGGTAGTTACAATGCTGGACAGTACTACTGGATTTAGACTTTTAGTCTACAGTAATAATTAGTTATCCAATATAATTTCAGCATAACTTTTTTTGGGCATTTTTGAAATAAAGTATTTTCCCTTTGAGGTGTATCTACTTTTTCTTAGATGTATCCAATGCAACAGAGGAAGCACTTTACCACCAAAATTAGTAGGAATCACTCAGTCCTTTTCGTATCACAAAGTTCTTGTGTGAATTAAGTAACCTAGTGTTTGAGTTAAAAACAGCATTTACCTACTTAATAAGGTTGTGTAGACACAATGTCTTAGGAAGATGAAAAGGTATTCATGCCCACAGAAATTACACATAAGCTCCCACACTGTAACAAAGCTTCCATGAAGGCAAATGATGCAGACAGAAGAGTATGCCACACAAAGCTTTTTTTTTTTCTTTTTTCTTTTTTTAACATCTACAAGTATGGAATCAGATCTTTAGAAACAAATAGATTAATTGATTTCTACAGGATAATTGCATTCTTATATTCAGGTCCATCAGAATGAAACCACTTATGAAATGAGAGAGCAAATTAAAAAGAGAAATTATCATCAGTGGAAATAACAAAACAAGTAAGCTTAGAGAATGTTTGCAAAAAACCCACAAAACCACATTTTAATGAATGACCAATGAATAAAGTAATTATCAAAAGTTAGTAGTCACTATATTCTAGTTCTTTTCTTATTTAGCTCTGAAAACGCAGTTTTCCTAATACCTGCATAAACACCTGCAAGACGTGAGCACATGAATGGCAGAGTAATACCAGGATGGTGGGAAAGCCAGTTGTTAAAGATATAAATACTGAATGCACGTCAAAGACATACAATAAGCCCTTTTAGAGTACAATAAATTCTTCCTTAAGACAATGCCTCATTCCTAACATTACACACAAACAACACTTGTAACTGAAAGTTCCTGGACCTTCAGTACAGTCAGATCTACTCAAGGCTTCCAGGCCTATGCAGGGTGAAAAAATGGACTCACAACAAGAGATGACTACTGTGCCTGGGGTGGTGGTGTAAGGCATAGCCACTGTAAATGGCTGTCACTGTCAGTCTTTGGACTATGACAGCAATAGACCTAATCAGTTTCATTCAGAAACAATTACATGAGCCAGTGAAAATTTTGGAAAGAAATATCTGCAGGTCTTCACTGCATCAGTTGGAAGGCACATATTGTCTCAGACTATGCTTTTAGAAGTATTTTGCCTTATTCTGTTTTAAGCCTTTAATGCAACCAAAAAAAAAAAAAAATGCCCTGACTTGTTCTAGTATCTTGTAAAATGCTGTTGTCTCTTACTAAACAGGATATACCCACTCAACTGTTCAAAAAATCTACTCACTGATAATTTGGAGTAGTCAGCCACCTTGCAGGATAGCCCCCTTTAGGAGAGATGTATAGAAGGAGAAGAGAAATCAGGAATCTTACCACACTGGAAAAATACCTACTGCTTTAAAACCAGTGGTGGCAAGAACTAGACCTTTAAGATAGATTGGCTTGCACATCTTCCTTAAGCCAAGTACACAGAACCACCAGAGAACTCTGAATCTCTAGAAGTAGAGTCTTATACAGAATAGACTAGAACAAAACAACTTCTGAGAGAGGGTGAAAACTCAGATCAGCTGGGGCAACAACATGAAAGGTTTTGAAAACAAAGGCTACCTTCTCCAGCTGCGTCCCTTCAAGGCAAGTCCGTACTTTCAATCCAGCACCTGTAAGAGGCTTTCAACAAACACTACATTTCTTCCCCTCTAAGACCCCATAGGAAAATCTCCTTCTCTCTCTAGGACAACCTCAAAGGCTTGGTTTTGATTCTATTCCTTGCTCTTCTCAAAAGTTTCCAAGCCTGTACTCCCTGAGACTATCTACTTAGTATATGCATTGAAATTCCAGAAAAGGACCTGAGCTGAGCATATTCGATTGCTCTGTGAAAAGCTCAGACCTTCTCCCTCCACAAGGGGATTCAGTCTGACAATAAACACAGCACCCTGGTCAAAGCAAACAGGTGGCCATTTAAAAGAATGCTGAAACACCCCCACAGCAAGCAGGTAAAACCCTGACATAATAGATACACCATCCCCAAGCTCTGTTACAGCCATCTGTTACAAGCTCACTGAAATAACACAAAGTTAGTTTTCCTACCTGTGACTGTGGAGAAGTGCATTGAAAGCCAATCCATCAGACCAGCTACTGGTGAAATTGATAACATTGACCTGTGGGTAATTACGAGTCGATTGGCGGACCCAGCTCAGCAGAATCTTTTCACTGTTTGTCTGCTGCAGTCCAGCCATGATGTTTTTCATTACATCTTTGACCTGCAAGAAGAGACAGAATTTCATCAGTGATTGAACTTACTCATTAAAAGCTGACTTTTTTTTTTTTTTTTGACACAAAAAAACCTTCGGTTGCCTAGATTTAAGCCTTAAAGAAAAGCCTCCTAAGTAATTATAGAACATACTTGGTGTCACAGTATAATGACAGCAGTCAGGTCTGAATGCTTAAAGACAACTGATATCGATCTGTTGGTCACCGTTGCTGTTGCATTCAGTGCATTCATCCTTGTGCCATGTGAAATGTTCCGTGGATGAACAGAAAAGGCACATTTGTTTGCACCACTTACGGGAACAGAGTTTGTTCAAACTAAGTATCATTCCTGGTGGTTTTCTTTGCTCTGGAAATATATCCTTAGTTAGCATGATACATTATAGCAAAAGTTGATAAAACAATGAAAAGCATTCTTCTCTCATTGCCAGAGTTGAAGTACTGAGGCAAAATAAATGTGCTCAGGGCACGTACAAAATGTTTTTTGACATAAACGTGCAAACTATATTTGCACGCGTGCACTTGGATGAAAAGTGAATTTCAGTGCATGAATTAAAAGAGTATTGTATATGATTAATTTTTAAACTTTTTAAAATGAATAGTTATTATTCTTCTTTCATTAGAGAAAGCTCACCAACCTACAGTTATTATTTTACAAAAAGCCATTAATTCTGAAGGCTTGTAAAAACATTAGCCTGGAGTTTGACATAATGCAGTTGATTATATATTTCTTAGCAACTTCTTTACTAGTGAAAGAGCACCCAAAATTTCTATTAAGAAGTTTATAATTTATTTTCCTGTGAAGTAATCCCTTTTAAATCACTGCTTTCTCCATATATCTTGTAAAGATTAGCAGCTCTTTTAAAATACTCCCTAAATTATAATTTAACTATGAAGTTGCTTATTGTGGCTTATTCACTTATGAAGTATATAATTTCATTATAATTCTCAACTTGAATTGCTCTGCAGCCAATATCAGTCAAAGAACAACATTCAGTGCAGAAGCTACTTTATGATAAAGGATGGACCACTTCAAACCATAAAAACCATAAGATAAAATGCAGAAGATGTAATCTCAAAGAATAATCAACCACAAAAAAAAATGATTACTATGATACTGTAGAACAAATCCAGATACCATTTTATTGTTCAGTCTGTTAAGTTGATTGCTAGTTTGAATAAGTGAAGATATGAATTACTAAAAGAATGTCTCATTTTTACATCTCAGATGCGTACTACCCAAAGAGTATCAGTGTCTTCAATTTTTCTTTTGAGACTTAGGTATAAAGTTAACTTTATATGTTATTAGTTTTTGAGATGGGAGAAAAACTGATCCTCTCTAAATTTCATGGGACACATTCCTGACTTTAGTCCATTTCAGTTTGCACTAATGAAAATGAATATAAATTCTAGCAGATAAGAACAGCAGCATTTTATAATTGCCTACATTTCTACAGCTGGAGACAGAAAGTAAAGACTTTAAGAAAATCAGGAAATATATTCTTTAGTTTTGCTTCATAAGCCTGAGTGGGTATTTTGAGTTTCTCATTAATATTTGTAGTGTCTTCATTATTGAGAGTTGCCAAAGTAGATTTACATAATTCAGCAAGTTCAGAGATTTGCCTCCTGTATTTCCAGGCAAAACCCCTTCACTATTATAAAACATATAAAATTTTGGTTTTCATGAGTCCAGGTGCTAAAAAGAAGGAAAAAACTGAGATTAGCATCTATTGCACCAAACTTAAACAACCTGAAAGACTAGAAAATATTGAAGTTATGGTAATGGAGAATCATCCAAGCCAGGATTTCATTGTTCATTTTGGATTTTTATCATGTGCTTGTATTTACGAATGCAGATTTATCTGAATATTATAAGCAAACTATAAGATTTGATTACTGAATGAATGCAGAAACACAATATTTAGAAATATAAAAGTTCATAACATACAGAAAAGATCAAGTGTTTGAGTTGACATTAACTTAAGAGAGGAGCAATAAGTATGAACAGAGGAAATTAGGCAAAAACAATAAAACAATGGCCCATCAGGAAGGCAATTAGTCAGAAGAATATGGGTGATAGTTTTTCATTTGATTTTAAAAGACAAAGTAAAAAACTTAGCATTTATTTCTACTTTTAAGTAAACAAATACAAAATAGTTTCAAACTTATCTTGTTGAGTTTAGTGCGCTGGCATTGGGTAGTTACTCTCAGTTGCCGGCATTTTTCCGCAGCGGTGAAGACTGTTATATTTATGATTTTTTTATGGTCTCCTAAGAAATGGCAGGCATTTAAAATAACAAAGGAAAAGGGTCTGATTTCATCCTGAAGGCTAAGGTCACTTCCTATTCAGTGAGAAATGGCGGAAAATTCCACTTCTACAACTGGACCCACCTTGTCCTCCTGCACGCCCCAAGGGGCACTGCCATCCCCCCTCCCACCCCACCTGGCACCTCAGAAGTACGACGCAGCACTGTGCCACACCATGCCACACCACGCCACACCACGCCGCCGCGGGTGCTGCATCACGCTGCCTGCAGGATGGCCCGGTCCTGAAGCAAGATCAGCGTCTGAGTGGAAAAGTGCTGGCTGACACTGAGGGTAGAAGGAAGCTTTTTGAAGGTTTCTCAGTTAAGATATACTCTTCAGGAACAGTAGTAGTACATAGTGGTGTGCTCACGTTAGCCTGAAGAGCGTTTGGATGGATAAGCTCCCTCAGCATCCAGGCTTAAAACCTACAGCCATTTCAAAGTGTCTAGTAGGCTCTGCCTCTTGCTGTCAAATCATAGAATCATAGAATGTTTTGGGTTGGAAGGGACCCCTAGAGGTCATCTAGTCCAACTATGATGAGCTGACCTCTGATACTCATTTCTTTGTTACCTCTCCTTTCTAATGTGGTATATCCTGGCAGGAAACAAAGCTTTAAGATGCAGGAAGCTCCAGTTTCCAGAGAATAGAAATACTTGCTCTTCTCAGGGAATGGACCTATATCACAGCAATAAGATTCAATTTTGAATAGAAGGGGGTAAAAGGGCAAGACAGACATCACCAAGATGAGTTCTGAAACACCAAACTGCCAAACAGGAAGCTGTGAACAGAATGGGAACACTGCTATTCTCCTCACCACACTGGGAAGTGGCCAAAGCAGCACACCCAGGCCTGGCTCATGGCAGCAGCAGACCTCTGATTTGCTTGCTGCAGGACCATGTCCTGGAGTCCATGCGTGTGTAGCTATGTGCATGCAACTAGGAACACAGCATAGTCTCAGGCTTGCAGTACATCTGTTTCACCTAAACCCAACACTCAGGTGCATAACGTCATGCTTGGGGGGGTTATTTGGTCGGTCGGTCGTGGGGAGAGTGATCGCTGCTCAGGGACTGATCGTGGCTCGGGACGGGGCGGGGAGCCGTGAGGGGGGGGGGGGGGGGAGTGAGCGAGCAGCTGCGTGGTGCTGAGTTGCCAGCCGGGTTAAACCACAACAGACTCTCACCAAAGATTTTTGCTAGGGATTTTTTGTTTTTTCATGTTCTACATGCAAATAAGTTTGCTCTTAAAAACAGAATAAAACAACTTGCACACTGCAGTACAGAATGTTTTTCCACTCTTAAGAGTCTTTGTCAAATGTAACAGTTCAGAAATGAATGGTTTGGTTTTGTTTTTGCTTAAATGTTAATGCTTCAGTGAGGCTGAGATCACAGAACTGTGAGAAAGAGGGCAGCAGGTTCAAGGAAACAAACTCTGATAGATTCAGTACCATAAAGATCTTTGGCAGCAGGTGCTCAACTCAGAACGATGGTTCAATTTCAGCGAAACTTTTAATAATAATCTGAAAAACGGGCTAGATAAGAAAGGACACAGTCACCACAGGGGATATGGAAAGCCATAAGATTTCTACTGAACAGAAATGAGAGTGGCAAGAATGAGTCAAACTTTGTCTGCTGCAATGCCTCTACCCCTGCCTTTCCTCAGTGGGACTGCTGATACCCACTCGGACTGGTACTGCCTTATTATTCCTTTCATGAACCTTTCTTCTACCATCTTTTTTTTTTTGTTTGTTTTACATTTTGCACAAAGAGATTGGCATTTTTGTAAGATACAGTCTTGTTGTCATATACAAGTACTGTTCTGTCCCAAGGTGGTCCTGGCTGCAGCATGTGAAACTGGAAAAAGGTTCTTGCCTGTCCATCTGCAACAAAATAACTGTCCAAGTAACTCACATCTTTTTTTTTTGTTTTACCCAACTGTGGACAACTGGCAGATAAATTTGGCGGCCCTGAGTCCATAATTTAGTCTTTAACAACAGCTTATCATGCTTCCAGCTGCTTAGTGCCAAGAACATCTGTGATTGATAGGCAAAATGGTACCAACAGGAAGAAGTACCCTTTCTTAAGAAATTACAGCCTCATTTCACCATAAGTGCTGGCAATGTGTAAGACAGTACCAGCCTATAAACAGGGAAGAACAATCTCGAACATATTCTAGATCACACAAATCACTTCAAAACTTGAAAGAAAATCTGGAAAAGGACAAAGACTTTCTCCATGGAGCTGTAAATAGGCAAATTCCAGTCCTTTGAGGGAAACAGGCAGTGAACCAACACCTCCTGAGTTTTGTTTAAAAAGAGAAAAGCCCAGGTAGAAATCTGGCTTTATATTATTTTTCAGTTGTTCATCATTATGCCACAGCAACAGGGTTATTATATAATAATGGCTTCTTCTTGCAAACCAGGCTTTAGCTACTCTTTAGAAAATAAACTGAAATTGAATCCCAGCCAAATTAGAAATTTATTTACAAAATTTTGAATGAAAAGAGAAGTCCAGAACATGCGGGTCTCTTCCCTTCAATAATCCATGAATAGAACAAACTGAAACACAGAACTCAAAGTACAGAGTAAACATGGACTGAATCATTATGACTATGCTGAGAAAGTGTCACGCCTTTAGCCACTGCTTTGTAAATATGATCCCTGGACTTTTCATATATGGGTAGTTCAGCTGGTCACAGGTACCATCACAGCTGCTGTCACAGTTATCATTAAGCTCAGGATGAAGCTTGAAACAAATCACCTATGTACTGCAACCAAGCAGTACTCTAAGAGCACATGCCTGCTCTCAAAAACCTCACCAGACTATACCAGGGAACATGTGTGTCTTCTGTGTGTGTGCAAATAGAAGTTAAGAAGAATGGTGGGAAAAGCTGAAAGAAAAATTAATAAGTACAGAACTAATACTAAAGCACATCTTTAACACTTTGCTTCAGGATAAAGTATGAACAAATGAAAATATGAATTTTGTCATCTCAGGCCATAATTCATATATATGATAACACAGTGATTCAAGGATTATTGGCAAAAGTTGCACAACTAGGTTTCATATTCCATCTGCTCTTAATAAGTAATTTAGAACAATGTTATGCAATTAAACTAGGAATATTGGAAGAGGAGACAAGGGAAGAAGTGATTTAAGTATTTCTAGCTTCTGTCTATTGTTTCCACTACAACATGTCCTGTGAAATCAGAAGAAAAATTCTCCCTACTTTAATGAATGATACACATGTGATTTTTGACAGGAGTGTTTAGTTTTTAATATAAAGTATTTTAGGCTTTGTTTCCCACCATCTTTACTTGTAATGCTACAAAAACTTGTAGATTATTGGTTGAGGAACAGAGCCAACACAAATGGACAGACTCTTAGCCCAGATTCATACAAACACACAGACTCAGATCATCTAGATGCTAGTTCTTTTGAATTTTTATTTTACTGCTGTCTCAGAATTTGTTTACTTAAGTGTCTTCATCTACCATGTTGTTTTTTACGAGGTCTACATCATAATCTCCCCTTTCTCTCTAAAGAGAAAGAAAGTTAAATGAGCCACTTCTTCAATAAATTGCCAGAGCAGCAGCTTTTCAGTGTTCTAAAAATAATATTTGGTAGACTAGGTCAGCAGCGAAAAGCAAAAAATGTGATTATTTCATTAAAATATAAAATAGAGAAGTCACTCTAAGGTACTAAAACGAAAAGTGACTATGAAAGCTATATATACACATTGGCTTTGCCTATCAATTTTTCTTACAATAACTGTATTATCTATTCTCTTGCAACATCTGACCGTGAAATCAGAACCAAAAGAGCTGCTACTAATGCTCTAAACCCTATTTTATCTTAAGATTCTTAATATCCTAGGTAATATGTAAACAGATTGCCATAAAACTTACTGATTTATGACATTTTCTGCAATTTTTATGTTTACTTTGTACGTTGTGGCTGGATAATAATAGAAAAAAGATCAATGGAATAAAGGTGCTTCATGGAAAGTAAGCAGCAGTGCCACTCACCTGCCAGTGGAGGATTATATTCCAGATCAAACCAAGGGTCAGCTTATGATTTCCATCCACAATATCTGAGCTCCCAATATTTACCAGATCAACCTATGAAAGAAATGAAAAAATTTTTTTTGTAAGATTAATAGCAAGCATAAGAAGTTGGTGTTATTTTCATACATTTGGTGATAAACTTTCTTTGTGGTGAGGAAGAGGGACGTATGGGCTAGGGTAAATCTCTCATTTTGTTTCTGTTGTTTAGTAAACATCCAACTCATGTTTTATAAATGGCACAATTAATGTGCTGGCAAAAAGCAAGCAGTGATCTAGAGTTCCAATTATTCCAGTTATAGCCTGTTGTGAAAATATACAATTAAAAGTAATAGTTAATAATAATTCAAAAATGACTAAAGCTTTTTCACACTCAAAACAAGCCTCTTTTTTTTTTAATTTCAATGCATCTATGTATAGGTCATATTTTCTAATCACAAAGTAGATATTTTGTCAAGAACTCTAAAACTAAGAACTCTTTTCTTTAAGAATTCATCATTTTGTACTGAAAGCATATGAGACAGGCAGTTCAGTCTAACCAGCAGCATCTCAGAACATTTCTCAAGTGGAACTTAGACTTTATATCCTAAATTTAAAATGGGGTCCACATAGCAAGTGACTCACTACAAAGATTATCAGAGTATCACCTACATGTTCTCCAGGCAAAATCCTCCATCTGGTTTTGGAAATAGAAGCCTGAATACACAGAGCTTACATTGGTTTTACTGAAACAGAGGAACACTTCTGGGGGTGTGGAGGGGGCAACAGCCCACCCCAACACTATCAACTTTTCATAAGAAAAAAAAAATCTGTAAAATGGATTGACTGGAAGCAGCAGCATTTTTCAACCTGTTAGCACCCAGATGACTGCAGAACCTCAGAGCAAGGATGGCACATACCAGAAGAAAAATCTAGATTAGTCACAGGTTTTAAACAGCTTTAGAATCATTGCTTTTGTATTCCTGAAGTCCCATAGAAATAACTCTTGAGATGATTTTGAAGGATGAGGAAACTATTTCAGAGGCAGATCTTTTGGCTTCATGCTAATTTGATATAGTATATAGATAGACTATACTAATTTTAATATTGTACAGAGCTTATAAGGTTTTCATTACATGAATATGATGGCTACTGGATGACCACTTCACTTTCTAGAAGAATGTTTTTTCTTCTATATTCTTCAGTTGGAATACTCTCTCTTTTTTTTTCTATATTTGAAAGGCACTATTGTGTTTTGGAAACTGAATGAAAAGCACATTAATGGATTTAGCTGATACGTAGTGAATAAACACTTTCAAAAGCATTACTATGGAAAGTTGTAACCACATTCCAGGTATGCAATCAAAGCCTTCTTGTATACTGTGAAATAATGTATTGCTGGCTTTTTTTCAACAATGTCAAATATTGCAGATTTTAAAGAATTAGAAGCTTTTTTCTTCTAATTTTTTATATGAAATTCCATTTAAGAAAGAAAACTCAAGCTGGAGGTCTTTATGCCAGTCTGATAAGGTCACTTTCATTTATGCACAAATCTTCAGATGGATAAGCATTACCTTAGATTTATAAAATCAATAACTTTATTCAGCAGCTGAACTCAAGCATGTTTAGTGACCTACTGCAGCTATCAAGAAATCCAATATAATATGCAGCACAGAAGACATTATCACTGTTCCATCACATCTTACTGTTAAGTTTAAGTGAATGTTATAGTTTATTTGAATTTATTCTTGAGGAGGAGATATGATACAATTAGTTGGCCACTGAAAATGTCTCCTAAAGTTATGGGTCCATTAGAATGCTTGCATAAGGAAGATATCATAAGAATATTTACTCAAAAATGATGCACAGGATACTGGCTTGAAAAGTCAATCTTGACAAAGTATAATGGAAAGTGGTTTTGATATGATTCATTTCTTTAATGTTATGAACCAGAAGGAACAGACACCAATGAAAATTTACCAAAAAGATTTCTTGTAGGAAAAGCCTCTGTTTTTCAGACTTCATAATTGTCAGAGCTTGTGAGTATTATGAGATTTTGATAGGCAGCACTTTCTAACAAGCTATGGATGACTTCTTGTAATTAACCTTTTAAAATGTATTTTAAACACCATGCATTACCATAAAATTGTGCACGTTGGTCTGTCTTCAGATATCATCCGTTACAGATATATTATTCAAACATTTGCTGGCAGAGGATTTTAAACTTTTTGAAATACATTCCATCCTGGCGCTGACTGACAAAGTATCCAAGTCACATCAATAAAACCAGCCTTGACTCCAGTTTAGTGTACACTATAGGCCAGTGTTTGATCCCACACTTACAAAGCATTAAATATGCTGTCTATAGATGTTCTGTCCCTGACCATTTGATTACTTACGTTATTTCTCTGCAAAACCTGCAGTGCTTTGTTGACGTTGTTCAGAGCATGAACTCTTGTGGCACCTTTTTCTTTTGCCTACAAAGAAAAAACAAATTTGACTGCCCAAAATCAGAAACTAGAATACACTATATTGAACTCAAATGAAAGTTTAAAATATTCAGACCTCTAAAAAATAGTTTGCACAGGCCCACATCAATGGCAGAACTTAATGAACACCACCTACTACAATTATCACAACATCAATACTTCAATATACAGTAAATGCATTAATATACACATACAAGTTTTTGGCCTGTAAGGCATTCCAGGAGCTCCAGAAGTCTTCGTCCATCTCGAAAATCATTAAAAAGATCTTCAATGCAACGTCTTCCAAACTGAAATGAAACAATGGCTCTAGTTAGTTCAAACACCAAAAAAAGGAAGAATCAAATGACTAAAATAAGACCAGAAAGCTGTAAAAGCCACTGTCATGAAAAGTGGTGTATTCCACCTGTGTAAATACACTGTTCTAATTAAGTAATAAGCATGAAATCTATGATGCAAAGTAAAGGAGGAAAATATCCTACAACTAAATAGGATTCTTTCACATACATCTGTTTTTAACAGGATTCTGTTGCATAAGAGAGATTGGTGCCTACCTTATTTCAAGTACTTTTCTTATCGTAAGGAATGTACATTCTTTATTCCCTCTTAAAATTTTATTATTAATATAATTTGTGAGAAACTACTACAGATCCAATCATTTATAATTTATGTACATACCATTAATTCAAACAATTAAGCCAGAACTAAATACTAATGAAGCTAGGACACAAACTGGACTTGGCAATTAAGGTGCAATTCAGCAGAAAAATAGGAAAAATAATGTGCCAAATGAAAAAAAAAAAAAACAAAAACAAAACCAAAAAAAAAACACCCAGAAAGAGATATCAAGTTTAAGCATCCAGTAGGTGCTCTTTCACGTGGAAGAAACAAACTTGGAATTATACAGACAGAGAGAAGTCTCAGGCTTATTCTAGTGAGGATCTAAGAAACATATCTAAATTAATAGGACATACTTGGAATTGTACTGAATCATGGCCTCATTACCCTAACTGGCTAAAAGAATTCACATTTTACACATAGCATCAGCAAAAGATGAATGGAAATACTTGGGATATTCCCCCATGTCACAGTGGTAAAAGATGATTTATTCTTTCTAAAATTCAAGCCAAGTTTCTGATCTGATGCTTTGACTAACACATTAAATTTTAAAAATATAGAAATATCATTTTATATAGTGTAGTCACTGTGCAACTTTTATGTGAAGCTATAAATTTTGACATATTTTTGTATGTATGAGAGCTATTGAGAACCACAATCAAAACCAGTGATTATTTTGTGCAGTGTCAAGTAGGTTCACATGTCCACATTATTCCTAATTTATGAAGTTTCACAGATGCTTTGATTAATTTGAGAGAAAGTGTCTATTCTTTAATTTGCTAGAATTGATACCATGCTGACCTACATCACACATCTTCCACTTTTACCATGAAGCAAAGTAGAATTGGGTATCCATATTACACAGAAAACATTTGCTTTCCTGTCAGCAGTGTAGGTCTGGATCTAGCTGGGAATTTTATGAAAAACATATTTTGTCAGAAAGTATCAATTCCTTCAGAAGGTTTCTTAAACAGAGGACAGAATTAAGGACAGTTTCCAGTGCTAGACTCATTTTTCCCTCAATCAATAAATATTTATGTGTACAGTACAAACTTTAGTGCTAGAGGCTAAAAAGGGCATAC
>NW_009258539.1:4082651-4097907 GCF_000687185.1 Egretta garzetta | reverse complement strand
GCAAGAGCTCCTTTCAATCCCTTCATTTTTTGGTAAGGTCTTGTTTCTATTTCAAGGAACAAAAAAATCAAAACCATAAAAATTTTCTACAGCAGTGGGAATCCTTGTTTTCTAGCCAGTTTTCACATCCTGCACAACCCATTCCACCTTAGCCAATTTCTAGTTAACGCACATGCTGCCACTTGACTACCTAAAATATCTGAAAACAAGTACTGAATAGATTCACGTATGATTCACTCACCCTGCTCAAAGTCTTGAATTATCTGTTTAATGAAGAATACTCAGCAACTCTATTTTCTGCCTTGTGTTTAGTATGAGAAATAGTTTTGATAAAATGTTTTAAATTATGGTATGAACAATCATGTGCCATTATGCAAGTCAAGTCATGCATGGTATTCCTCAAGTTGTCTATTACTTACTCTATACAGCACAAATTTAAAATTAAAACATATGACTGAATCGGAGAGATTTTATTTTGTTCCCTAATCTTCCAGAATAAAAATGGGTTTTGCTGAGAGGAAGCACAAGACCTATGCGCTTCTAAGGGAACATTTTAACATTCTTTAGAAAGTTGAAGTGATCAATAGGCCCTTCTGTAACACTATGAAAGAGCTGTACCCATAATGTTACTGAATCACTCTGGGAATACAAGCACAATGACGTTTTGATAATAGAATATAATTATATTGCTTTGTATCATATGGGAAAAATAGAACTAACCTTCATAACTGCCTGCGTGTCTGTCTGTCTTCTTTTTTGCAACATTTAAGCTATTTATAAAGTTTCGATTGAAATCCATCTAGGACAGCCAAAAATTCTGCTTGACAAAATAATATGGGTTTGGGGTTTTTTTTTGGTAAAGCTTTCAGAAAGAAAATAAAGACACAGCATGGTAGCACCCCCAGCAGGACATATTAAATACAAATGCATTACAAGTAATCCTTAAAACAAAAGTTACCATTGATTTTTTAGTGTCTTGGAAGTATACCTTCCATAAATCAGCAACTAAAATTACCTTAAGACATCGTCTACTACTGCCACACATATCATCCCTAACCTGAAGAAGGTTGCTATTTTTCAAGTAACAGGGTAATTAAGTCTTCTTTCTCAAATATATTCAATATCTTCACTGGATCGACATTGCAGGCACTGGATCGACATTGCAGTAAGTCTTCAGAAACAAAGGGCTCAAAGATGCATCAAGAAACTCACTGTGTCATTGAAATGTGTCTGTTAAGTTGTACAAAGCTTTGAAAACAATGAAAAAACAAGCATGGCTAGTCAATGCCTTGCCAAATTAAAAGCCTAGTCCTTTATTATGAATTCTTGTTGAAAATAACCTTGTTTAAAATGGGTTTTTTTAGGTTGTGACCTATAGCCACTGCCCTTTACCTACAGAGGAATAAAAATGGTCAGAAGAATCTCCTGTGCCATTTGTATGCATGTTGATTTGTTATCACAAACTTATCTAAAACCTAACTTTAAAAAATGCCCAAAGCAGCTGTATGCTGGATTGTTGGTTCACACTTAGTTTTAGTTCTTCCAGTGATGGAAGAGATGGGGGAAATGAGAGAGAGCACAGGACAGAGGAAGGACTGCAGATACCAAACGTGAAGCACCAGGTGACTTTTCGTCAGTGTGGTACTAATTTCCCAATCAGTAGTTTGACTGGCAGCAACACGAAACTAGAGATTATTGTATGATCTTAATATATAAGCTGTATATAGCATTAGTCAAGTAGATCAGCAAAATAATTAACATCTCTCTCTTCCTTACTTGCTTATTTCAAGGAGACCAACAATTAATGGAGGGATTTAGGGGATTGGAGGCAGGGATGAAAAGGACAATGAAAAAAAATATACAGAATAAAAAAAAAAAGAGTGAAAAACTGTAAAACTAAAATTATGTAAAAAAAAAAAAAGCAGAAATTACTCTATAGAAGTAGGACTAACAAAAAAATCTAAGACACACATTCACATTTGTTAGAATATTCATTACCAGAAAGACTCTAGGGATTTAAGTATACAGCAATTTTATCTATTATTTTAAGCTACTGTCTTTGTGTTAAATAAAGGTCAAAACACAGACAATTTTCTTGGTTTAGCTGATACGACTGTAGGCTGGAAGTGCTGATCTTTACATAACATATGCACAAAGGGTAGAAATGTACTTCTATTTCCTGAGATTCAGGAACACTCAAAGTTTCGAGCAATGAGTCCACAATAACAACTCCAGTAAAATACATGATAACAGAAGACTCTAACACAGCTATTATTTGAGCTTCTTTAGCATGCTTTTTTTTTTTTTCTGTTTTATAAAAATGACATATGATATATAATTTTTCCCAGTTTTTCAGAAAAATTAAAAGGGCAAAAACTTGGCTGAGGAAGAGATCTCAGACTTTCCATTTTCCTTTGCAGACAAGTATGAATTTAGATTATAGTTTTCATCTGAGGGCAGACTAAACTGTAAGAAGATTATTACAGTAAGACAAGTTGGATGCTATTTCTTATGCATTTTACAGTATTACTGGCTTATTATTATCGGTTTATCTGGGAAATTTAGCAACTGAAACGATCAACAGATGGAGAGAGACTGAGAACAAATTAAAAGAGAAAGGGCACTGTAAAGGCAGAGAATTCAAGGTTAGGCATGACACTAAACAGAAGATTTAAGGTTATACTAGGCATAAATAGGAAAAATCAGCTTACAATAAAACCAGTGGACACAGAAGTCCTGCAGACTCCTGTGACAGGTAAATAAATGTGACCTTAACTTGGGACAAGACCTGTGCCTCCAGGAGGGGCAGGAAACCTGGACTGCAGAGCCTGGAAAGGAGCTTCAGTGCGGTCCAGCAGTGCCCCCAGCCCAGTGTGCAGGGCTGTAGAACAAAGAGCCAGAGATGCCCTGCAGTTTGGCTGGGACCTCAGGCTGCTGATTGATTACTAAAAAAATGAAACTACAAGACACAATCCAGAAAAGCAGCAGGACATAAGACATAAATTGTCACACAACTTTTTCAAGTAATTGTCTCAGGTCCAGTTTGTAAAGCTGTAAATTTTGCTGAATAGACATAAGAAAGAAAGACAGAAAGAAAGACAGAAAGAAAGAAAGAAAGAAAGAAAGAAAGAAAGAAAGAAAGGAAAACTTGGTTGGTTTACAGATTTTACCCTTAGTAAGACTTTAAAGAATCAGCCTTTTCTTGCAGTCAAAATATTTGATGCCTCACTCTGTGAAACAATAAAGAAAAGCCACTGAGCTAATCTCAGCAGAACTTTTAAGTCAATTTTAATAAAAGAGGGATTATTAATACTTGCTCTTGCTCTGCTAAATATATTAAAGGTTGAATTTCTCTCCCAAACATCCTCGTTTATGGTTTGTTCAGTTCTGCTGGGAAGTTCCATGAAAGTCACTGATATTTTCTTTCATTGATGCAGGATTACCATTACAACAGCAAAAGATATTGTCCCAGTCACGAGGGAAGAAAGATGCACCGAGCATAGTTTAATTAGACCATAGCTTTACCGACTCATGGGAAGCACTAAGCAATAACTGGAGCCACACAAGCCATCCTTTCTGCCTTCGTCCTTTTCTCCTGTTGGAACACAGAGGCATCCATTCTGCTGCAGGTGGGATGGAGGCCAGTTGGAAGTCAAACACTGCACAAGCACTTTGTCTCTCTACTGTCAAAGCTCCACAAAGGCTGGGAAACAGGTTGGATCCTTTGTGGTAGACACCTTTTTTTGCAGTCTAACTTCAGCTTTCAAGGAATTACACAGAAGAGTAAGTAATGAATGCCAGTATTTTAAAAATTACTACTACTGACCAACTGAGAGGATGGTTTTAAAACCCATCTCTAAAGATGCCACAGTCTTCTCACAGGCAATGAACCAAATATTACCATGCATTTCAACTGGGCAGCTGTCACAATGCCTGCAGCAGGCCCACAACACCCAACTCTACCCTCAGTAAGGGAATCAGGGGTAGGTCTTACCAACTGTCTGAAGGCAGTTCATGTTTGTGGGACATATCCAGACTCTGATATTCAGGTAATGACACCAGACCCTCCTGCACTTCTGTTCAGTTCTTATAAAAAGATGTTTTCCCTTCAGCACAAGGAGTCACTCTACTTTTCTAGTGTCATTACAGAGGGGATACTCACACCCCCCCTAAGTTTCTGAAGAATACTTTGTTATTTCCATTTTAAAATAAACTAGAAAATCTCACTGCAGGGGCCATACATGTCTAGAACAGAAATACAGATGTATTGACAGACACAATTAAGTTAGTATAGCTATCACTGGTTTTCTTAGCTCTCAGGTACTTGTCTCTAAACTAAATGTAAATCAAAGAATAAGCAAATAAATTTGTCATAGTAACTCATACTTCATCTTTGGTTTACCTTCATCTAGCGCTTACCTAAGAAGGATAGAAAAGTGCAGTAGGAGAGCTAATCAACCGGTGAAGAGCAGTCTCACCACAGTCTCCAATTATTGTATAGGCTCTACAGATAATCTGTGTTTTATCTGTGTTTTTACTTTTTCATGCTCTTCTGAAGCCAGTACATACAGACTTCTGAGACCCAATATGCAAAAATATTTTCTTTGTAGAGTCTTCTAATCTACCTTCCTTTTGTTGAATTCTACTGTAAGATTAATTATGTGATAGTTAAAATATTGGAAGTTTCATCATGCATAACAGAACTTCCTAAAGTTATGTTGAAATGTTCCCCATCCTTGAGACCAGTGAAATTCATGAAGTTGAATTATTTTCTCTGCTCTGAAAGCAAAGGGAATCCATTATTTATTAATTAGACACATGGCATTTTAAAAGTCAAAGCCAAAATAGTTACTATTTTCTCACATAAAATTTCCTTATGAGCTTTACTCAATACAGCTTGAATTCACTTTAATTAGGCATTCTCTCTTATCTATTAATGCCATTTGAAAATGATATTTTGAAATGAGTCACATCACTAACCAAGTTTTTTTTTTCCAGATTCAGTGTATTATATTTTTCATAAGAATGAAACTATATTAAGAGCAGATATGAATTTTAATAGGGTGACAGTATTAAAAAACTGAAGATATGTTTGGAACAACAAAATAAAATCTACTGATACAGTCTCCAATTAGAGCAGGGAAAATATAATGATATCAACAGTAGTTTTTTAAGATCACTACAATATATAATATTTCAAGAAGGTATACAAACCATAACGGCAATTGCTAAAATGAAAACATACAATTTCAATAATTTAAATATTATTTTTCAAAAGGTTAACTAGTCCCATAAAAGAAAACATCTTATAAACAATTAATATTACTCATTGTGTAGACTATAAATTTAAATCAAAGCATGAACAATATTTTAGGCAAAATTTTATGGGCCAGTTCTAAGCTGACAGAGATGGTATAGCCACCTCTGGATAAAGACACCTGAATGTGGCAGGGTTGAATGTAATCAGGTATCTGTTAACAAAGAAGTAAACAAAACCTTATTATTTCATATATGGTGCATATATTTCTTATATAGGCATATATGTCCCCTTTAAAATCCGAATCAAGTCACGTTATTGCCTCTGTGACAGGATCAATGGAAAAGTATTTTTTTAATGAAAGGTTACCTCTATTGCAATTCCAGCATGGCTTTATCGGAGATACAAATCAGGTGAAAAAATGACCAAAGCAGCTCACAGATGATGGGAATAAAGATTTGAGGATTATTCCACCCTTCACTTGAACCATGAAAGCTGCACTGACCACCCAGATAATTTGCAGTCTGGTTATTTAGGATTTTTAAAAGTGTTCTGTGATAGATTTTCAGTTCTACTACCAACCTGAGCAGGAATTCGACTTAGTAACATAACCATTCAACAACTCAACTTGTGCATTAAAAAGAATTTGAATTTCCCCAAAACTAACAGGTTTCAAAAAAATATTAAGCTGATGCTCACAAAATACACCTATGCTAATTTTTCCAGTAATTATTAAACAAAGCTTCTATTTGGTAAGCAGTGGATGCACAATGTTGGCATCTACTACTTTTCTTTTATACATATGATTATGCCTCCCACCTGTGCAAAGAAACATATAAGGAATAAAAATACCATGAACTAAAACCTAATTTTATTTATAGTGTTCGATGTAGCTTTCAATAAAAGATGGAATGCTAATTATATTTACATGTTCCAGAATACCTGTATGTAGGTATTTTTGAGTTTATAGAGAGTAGAGTTTTATAACCGTGTTTTTAAACAATGAGAGCTGCAATGATGAAAACGCAGGGGTTTTGAAAGGAAAAGCCAGCCCACTTTCCAGTGGAGAAGCACAAACTGTATCTAACAGATGCCAAATGCAACAATTTTTACTAAAATTCTCATTTAAGGGAGCATCAGTTGCACAGCAGACTGTTTCCATGAACATTTGTTATTCAAGTAATTTATTTTTCCATACGTGGTTATTAGAAAACAGAAAAAAGGCAATTTCTTCAGTCTCGATTAAAATCACAAGCATTAGTGCAAAATCTTGGACAGCAGAGAAAGATTCTGAAGTTTTTGTCTTTTGGCTTACCGATGTCCAGAAAACAGTTTAATATTTACATAACGAGGCACAGAATACTACAATTCCCTTGGGAAGTCACCTTTCCCAGAGTACAGAAGAATGGGCTAGTTTGTGATAAACCACTGAGGAGGTGGGATCTTCTCAGTCCACAGTGAAGTTAGGTCTCTCCTTAGGGCCACAAACCCTCAGCAAAATGCCCAGCTGAATTACCCAAGAACTGGCTTTGTCAGCATTGACCACATGGGGAATTCTGGGGAGTTCCTACTTCTGAAGCCTAAACTTTCAGTTCTTACTGCTTCAGGCACCTTTCTGATGTAAAGAAAATGTCTACAGTTATCAGGATCAACACAACAGTTTGACATGTCTCAGAGAAAGTACCCTAACTTGGACAACTGGGTACACTTAAGTCACTGTAGCAAGTCATCCAATACGCTCTATTTGATTTTTTCTATGAAGGAAGAGCACATGGCTAAAGTTCCGGCATTTCTTGTCATGCTTCTACTCCCACTAACTGTGATATTTTTTTGGCTTTATTAACATTTCTTGATTAGGAAACACCTGAACACTATTTCAATTTTAACAAAAAAGATAAAGGAATGTTGAAAGGGAAGAGGGGTATCATAGAGAAAAGAAAGAAGTAATGAAATTGTGTCTTCGCTGGTGAGAAGTCATCCTCAGGAACAAACACATTTTGGTAGCTGAATCAAAAACGAACTCTTAGTGCATCTGAGGTAGCATTGCTTTCAAACATACTTTTTCAAACATATTCACATTGACTCAACTGAACCTTTAGTACTGACATACAAGTGGATGAGTCATCCTCCTTTCTATAGGGTTACAAACATTTAGTCAAACTCATTGCATTTTCTGGCACATGCACGTACTCACTCCCTGTCAACTTGCTACATGGAATAGTTAAATCAAACATATATTTGCTTTCAATATTGCCCTTTAAAGGTGCGGCAATGGTAAAATCCATGCAACCACATCTGAGCAGGTTACACAATGCATGGGTTTATACAGTTTACAAAGTTTAACCTCAACTGCTGCTATGCATGTTAATCAGATATTCAGACTCCAATCCACATCAGCACTAATTAGAAAGTGTTATTTACTGTAGAGTGTAGGCTTGCTTGGGCTACTGCCTGACATTAATTATTCTTTGAATGCTGGAATTTAAACCAAAAAAATGTAAAAAATGTATGAGTAATGCTGGTTTTGTTTAGTGTCACGCAGTGTTAAATCAATGAGGACTATAATGAGACTTTATTCAGCGATTCTTACAAAATAAACAACTGTTTTGCTGGAGTTCATGACTGCTTCCCAAATTTCCTCAAAGCTAGGAAACTTTTCATACAAGTTGTAGGAAATTTAGTTATTTTACTCTTAATAAATAATTTATGCCCCAAATAATGGTAGACAATGTGATATGGTGACAAATGTCACCTTCAGATTTTCATCTTTCTGGGATAGAAACAAATTTTGTGCAGATTCTGAAGTATTTACAGCAGGTTTAATAGGTTTAATAATTTTGTTGAGCATTGTGGTGCTACCACTTTAGAACTATTCTATATGGGGACAAACATTTTAATAGGGCCTGTAGTGATCAGACAAGGGGTAATGATTTTAAACAAAAGAATGGTAAATTCAGATTAGATATAAGGAAGACTTTTTTTTAAAACGATGGTGGTAAAACAATGGAACAGGTTGTCCAGAGAGGTGGTGGGTGACCGATCCCTGGAAACATTCAAGGTCAAGTTGGACGGAGCTCTGAGCAACCTGGTCAAGTTGAAGATGTCCCTGCTCACTGCAGAGGATTGGACTAGATGGCCTCTAAAGGTCCCTTCCAACCCAAAGCATTCTGTGATTCTATGTCTCCATACCACTGGAACAACCTGAATGCAAGTCTCATCCTAGAGCGAGTTCTGCTATGAGAGTCCAAGATGAAACCTTCAGCAGGATACACAGTCTGAAAATAGTTTGAAATCATACAAATATGCTTTTATTACCCTACCGAATTGACTAGTGGGAGAAATGGGGACAAAGCTCACTGAGTCTCAAACATCCTCACTTCACTGAACTTTCAATGTGCTGTAGTTCTAAATAAATTTTGTGAAAACCCGAGCAGAAATATTTAAAATAGACTTCATATTCAGTATTTTTCAGTTCTACTCAAAACAACATAAATTTGTGTAACAGTAAATAAGAATTGATTTCTAGAATGCATAAAAATTATCTTGGCAGCAATAATTAAAAGAAAAATTATGATATAAAGAATGTTTTGGCAAACACAACTTTCCTGTTTTAAAATCATGTTTACGTGCTTTTAATTAGCTCAAATGAATGTACAATAAATTGAAAAGATATCGGTAATCAAGTATGCATTTTAAAATTTAAGAGGTGTTTTGACTAATAGCTTGCTATTCATTCAAAAAGCTAAACAGCTGCTCTCTGTCCTATGTTTCTTGGTTCACTGACATTTTAGAAACCTGTGTGTCTCGAGAGCTCCAGTAAAAAGTAACTGATTTTGAATTGACTGTAAATCATTTAAAACATGTTCATTTAAATGCATGGGAACCAAACCTTTTGCAATAATCTACCTTATGTTAATTAAGTCCTCCTTAAAAGGAGTATAGCATTTATGATCAAAGCTCACAATTTTCAAGATGGAATGGTCCATATGTGCTGTCTTGGCTAAAAAATAATGGTGCATATACTTCTACCTGGATGGCTATGAAAGTATATAATGGTCCAAACTCTTAGAGTATCTTTCTCTACACTGCTACGTAAAATCTCAAGACCTATTAATGTCCATGTGGTTTCCCATCCATGCAGAAAACATGCCAAGACTCATTTCACTGAAAGTGGAAGGTGGATAACTTAGCACCATAAAAGAACAGAACTACTGTTCTGTAACACGGCATGTAAATCCCGCGCCATAGGTTAATATAGTAACTGTGTTTAAACTAGAGTCTTGGGGACTAAGGGACGTGTCAGGAATGTGAAGGTCAGGTGCAGCTCCTGCAAAACTGGCCATAAGGTCCTGAGAAAAATGAACAGGACAAATAAAAGAACTACAGTGCTGGTCTTGAGGAATGCAAATTTTGTCTTGTTCAGAGATTCCTGGAAATATTCAAGACTGGAGTGGACAAGGCACTAAGCAATCTCATCTATTTTGACCCCATATTAGACTCCAGAGGTCTTTCTAACTGTAACTATTCCATGATTCCATGATCCTGCTCCTTCTTTGACAGAACTATTTTAAGTCAGTGCTGCATGCTGCCTATAAAATAAATCAGGTTCCTAACTCACACTTGGTGGGAACACATTTCTTGGAGCAAGACAGTTAACATATTATACAGCAAAGAATTTTTTAAATAAAAATTGTATTAAAGTTCCAGTTTCACCTGAATAATTGTTACAAGCCTGGATCTTGGGCTATAATATATCATAAATATTTCAGATTTATGATGATAGAAGTAAGCCAAAGGTCTTCCTACATGCTAAATGTCAGTCTACAAATAACCTTCATGATTTTACATAGATCAATAATTGATATGGCCATACTCAAGTAAGTTAGCAGAAGGAAACAATTATTCTAGGCATGTTCTCAAATAGATAATTAATAAAGTGATGCTAAGAAGGGGGAGTAAACATGCCTGAGAACTCCTAAGACAATTCTAAATATAAAGACATATATATGAGACCCTCCGGTTCCACATTCTATGTAAGAACTATTCCAACAAACTCAAAAGAGAAATCCTGTTTAGTACCAGAACAATTTTAAAACATTTTTAGTATTATTCCTCCTATGTGTGTAGCATTAGTCTGCCTCCAAGCTACAAATGAGTGAATTAAATTCATAAATAATTAAAACAGATTTCTGTTTTGTCATAAATCAAATCACTCTTTTGTGGGTAGACAACACTTTGACCAAATTGCCTCTAATGACAGCAGAATCCACCACAGAAAGAAAAGAAACTGGCAGGGACAGATGCACATATCACTCTGACAGATTACAGACTTCAGTGAGACACAAAGACTGAACCAGCAGAACAAGGAGCTGGTCAGTCATCCTCCTACATGAGAAAAGGCACATAGTTCAGGGCTGCAGTATTTTTAACAGATCTGTGCTGTCATAAGTGATGTCATGAGTGAACAGTGTTTACTTACACATTGCATCATCCACTAAAAGAAGTGGGGGAGGTCTGGGATGAAGCTAGCAGGTGGCAGCTGCAGCACAAGCAGAAGAATGCATTTCTTCACCCAGTGGTTAGCAAAGCTGTGGAACCCTTAGCCAACAGAAGGCTGCAGATGCTAAAGCTGACCTGAATTTAAAGAGTTACTAAGCAGGTTCACAGAATAGTAATTCACTAAAGGTTATTAAGCCCCAAAAGCTATTGGTGGATCGGAAAGTCCTTGAGTTGCAACTATTGGAGACTGTAAGTTTATGGAAAAACCCAAATCATTATATGTTTGCTCTACTGATATATTTTTCCTTAATCTTCTGCATTTGGACACTGCTGGAGACAGGATACTCAGCTCAATGACCTTTGTTTTTACCATAGAGTTTTTCTGTATTTGCAAAGGACTTTTTTGTATTTGTAAACTAAACCTGCAGCTGTCAATAGTTTTTAGCTACTGGGTCTGACCTGGCTTTAGCATGACATACCTTACTCCTGTGTCCTTCAAACTGCCCTCTAGAACTTCACATTTAGGGACCATGTGTAGTTTTTTCAACACGTGTATTCCAGGACCTCAGCAAAATCTTTCCTGAATACTGCATTCACTTTGACAAACATCTACCCTGTCAGAATTTCTAACATTATCACTATTTTTTTTATTTATCAACAGCTTGCTCAAGCAAGAAGTTGAAAAAAATTTTCTTATTTTGAGGTTTTTAAACGTCAGTAGTTTCCAATTGGAAATAACGATTTGCTGCTAAATCTCCAATAACATACTGAACTACCTCATTTTAACATTCTACAGTTATTTTGCCTAACAGAGCCAAAATTTCTAAATGCATATGATTTAAGACCATAGTCTTTGTTAAAAAAAAATTAAAATCATAAGCTTAGCTTATTAAACATGAAAATGTGTAACAAGAAAATGACATCTTGGAATCTGTGTATTCCCAAATCTGTAATGCTAAACTCTCAGAAATTATAAATATGCACATTTACGTAATCATTTGAAAATCTTTGACTGTCCAGCAAACTACTGTGCCAACCTCTTTCTTGACAGCAAGATCTTAAAACTTGAGGTATTAAACAGCAGAAAATTATAAACAGAGAAAACCTTAAGTTGCCTATGCAATCTCTCTGACCCTGAATTTGCCTCACATATGGTATCTGAATATCTGTTCTATTCAGTAATCATTCAGAGAGAAGACTATGAAAGAGGTTTGTTTAATTCACTGTATGAGTTATAACAAATTATTATTACCTATTATGAGGCTTTGAAGAATATAATTATAAATTTCAACTGATTGTGCCAACGCTTCTTGAAGAAAAACTTCCTCACAGCTACTAATTGGCAATATCAAAGTGCTTCTGAAGAAAGCAAGCTCACCACTTGTACATAAAAGCACTCTCATCCTCAAGAAACACCTACGTATCACAGTGCTCATCAATCAGTAGAAAAGAAATATATAGCCTGCCAGCACTTTACTTCCTGTAAGAAAGAGCCCACCAACATGCAACGGCCAAACAAAAAAGTAGAAGAGAAGGAACCAAAGACAGTTTGAATTGTTTGGAAAATACAGTTGAAGAAGATCTCCTGTGGCAGCACGATACCTTTCTGATAGATCAATCCACTAGCTCTATAAAGAGCTTACAGGTATGGTGCTACAACTTTATATTATACGTGTTTAATCAGCCTTTATTAGTATTAGCATTTGCTAGTATTCCTCTGGCATCTAAAGTCTTCAGTCAAGCACTACAACCACATTTTACCATGCTCAGAACATGGGCTCAAGAAGTAATGATCATTGTCCTGAAGAGACCCAACTCTAATCTCAAATAACATGCAAGTTTCCCACTGACTTGCTTTCTTTGGTGAAAGTCTATGTTCCTGAAGGCCAAGTTTTGACTTTATGTTCCTGTAAACACTAAGAACTCTGTTTGCCACTAAGAGGCATACTGTGATGATGACGATGATCGCAAGACAGATGCATCAAGGATCCTATCTCAATAACCGCACGAAATCAGTATCTTTTCCCTTGGGTAGGAACTCACTCCAGTTTTAAGTCCCAAGCTTGTATAAAATATCTGTATATGAGTCACATTTTAAGTCAATCTACAGCAATGCCTTTACAGTAATTATTCAGATCTGAAGACAACAATACAGTCTCATCAATGCTCCTCTCATATTTTCTATGGAAACTCACATAACATGTAAAAGTTTCAACCCTGCAAAACATGTTACGCTTGTTTAAGTTTCCCATAGAGGAGAAGCTGTACCTGCCTTTAGAATCAGACACCCTAACAAACGTTATTTTTCTGCTTGGGTGGTAGGCAAAATAATGTCAAGTTTTATACTAGTTTCAGTAGTAAGGGCTCATCATAAGTTTCCATTTTGTCTCTACATTGCGTCTGTCTGAAGTCCTCTCTGATACATTCCACATCCCACAGCTACTTCATCATGCCCTAACAATGTAATAGAAATTGAGTACACTGCACAGTTATATTAGATGTGGTTCCTCCTTTTTTGTTTCAGCATTTTGTTTTTTGAGTCTTTTTTGGGGGGTTTTTTTGACTGAAAAGTGGGTCCATACTACTTTTATGGGATACAAAGGATTTATAGAGATATAAACTACAGCCTGAAATGTTACTTTTGGTCTGATTTTTTTTTTTCAAATGTTTGGTAACTTCCTAGTAATGCTACTGAGAGGACAGTATTGTCCTATTCATCAGTTTACTGAGAGTAGATCCAAAAAGCAACGATGGATTAGGGTAGTAGTCAATGTCTTGATGTCCGGATGGAGACCGGTGATGAGTGGTGTCCCTCAGGGGTCCGTACTGGGACCAGTGCTGTTTAATGTTTTCATCAATGACTTAGCGAGATGGAGTGCACCCTCAGCAAGTTTGCGGATGACACCAAACTGAGTGGTGCAGTTGACACACCAGAAGGACGGGATGTCATCCAGAGAGACCTGGACAGGCTGGAGAGGTGGGCCTGTGTGAACCTCATGAGGTTCAACAAAGCCAAGTGCAAGGTCCTGCACCTGGGTCAGGGTAACCACCAGTATCAGTACAGGCTGGGGGAAGAAAGGATCGAGAGCAGCCCTGCCAAGAGGGACTTGGGGGTGCTGGTGGATGAAAACCTGGACATGAGCCAGCAATGTGCGCTGGCAGCCCAGAAGGCCAACCGTACCCTGGGCTGCATCAAGATCCGGGGGCCGGAACCCCTCTGCTATGAGGACAGAGTTGGGAGAGTTGGGGTTGTTTAGGCTGGAGAGGAGAAGGCTGCGGGGAGACCTGAGTGCGGCCATTCAGTGCTGAAAGGGGGCCCAGAGGGAAGGCGGGGAGCATCTTTTTAGCAAGGCCTGCTGTGACAGGCCAAGGGGTGATGGCTTTAAACTAAAGGAGGGGAGATTCAGACTGGCTCTAAGGAAGAAATTCTTGACCATGAGGGTGGTGAAACCCTGGCAGGGGTTTCCCAGAGAGGTGGTGGAAGCCCCATCCCTGGGAACACTCAATGCCAGGTTGGACGGGGCTGTGAGCAACCTGATCTAGTTAGCGGTGTCCCTGCTCACTGCAGGGGGGTTGGACTAGATGACCTCTAGGGTCCCTTCCAACCCAAAACATTCTATGATTCTATGATTCTATAAAAATTCAAAATGCCCAAGAATTTCACAGATGTTTCTTTAACTTAAATTCACATTTTTATGGCTAGACATTAAAATGCAGATAATACCTGTTTATGTCTTATATTACAGCATTATGACCCACCAGGGTGTATTTTGGCAGAACCTCAGATGCGCTGAAAGCCTTCTTGGGTCATCAAAATCTACAGCGTGCATTAAAGGACTACTTAAACATATGCCAGACAATCCTAATAGCATTAAAATAATCTACTTACAGGGAAAGTAGGTTAAACACACAAAAAACCCTACCCTCCTATAAGTAAAGCCAATACTCATATCACTTAAAACTACCTTTTTAGGTCAAGTTTCATTTTATAAATGGAAAGTGAAACCCACCCTTTGCCCTATGCAGTGTTCTTCTGAAAATAACACCCGATTCACTCTTACAATTTTTACTTCAAGATCATGATGGCCATATAACCTTAATCTGTAAATTTTATACCAAAGTCTTCATATGGCTGGGCATCTTAATAGCATATGTATGTACCTAATACCTAATAGAACCGAGAGTCTAAAAGCTCTGCGTGTGGTTTCCCAGCAGAGGACCACAAGGATAAAATGGGAATGCAGCTGAATTGTAGAGTCCCCACCTGCTGGGGATTCAAATGATTCAAAAGCCCCACACTAATGTCCTCTTCCACCTGTCATAGCCTGGTGCCTGTTGAGCCAGACTTGAGCTGCCTAAGCGCTTCGGCAGCTCAAACTTATAACCTGGCATCCCTGTTTCAGACAGCAGAATACAGAATGAAAAAATAATAAAAAAAAAACCAACAAAACAGCAGATCTGCAGATAAAAGAAAAACATTTTGGTGTTACCATGCAAAGT